>NC_142528.1:18114000-18221500 GCF_964205215.1 Stylophora pistillata | reverse complement strand
TCACGTTGTTGTTTTGCATAGGACGGCTAAGAAATGTACAAAGTTTCAAAACGCACGTGCTGAACTATTTTTCTGACAATTAGATCTCTTGTTTTTCCACGTCCTAGTTGCCGTCGCCGTCGTGGTTTCTTAAGGTCCTTATTCATGTTGAGTGCTGCAACATTCTGAAAGCTGAACTTACCCAATAAAAGAATGTAAACATGTGCATTGGCGCTTTGAGGCATCTTACACTACAGCATCTTCTTCTTTTTCTGTTCTTCAGCTCAATATTCCTCCAGTCGGAGAAGTCAGCAGGCACCATCGTCAATCCGAACTAATTGAAATACACTGAACTCCTTTGGTATGGCACCGGCTAAAGACACGAGGGGTCGGTCGCAAGTTCAGAGAGTGTTGGCAGAAACAAACCCACATTGAAGTCACTGGAAATACGAGATTAGATAACTATTGAGAGGACGTGATTGAGTTCATGGGAAGGAGAGTTACGATTTAGCAAATTTCCAGCAGGGTAAGAAACCACAGTGTTTTTCAATTATGTCCAAGGGACACTACTTCAAAATAAACATGGAAAGAAAGGAAATGAAAATCGTTTTTTGACAACTTTTGCTACATGAAGCGAAAAAGATATGCTGAGCATGCCTGCTCACCAATATCGATCAAAATACAGTATCTCCGCATCTCTAATTGGCGTTCGTGACAGCTTATAGAATACGTGAGGAGCTTTGATACCTAATAATTCTATTAGTAAATCTTAATTAAAAGATAATAAATCTCCGACACATATCACTCATTTTTCTGTCCCGGTTTGTAGCTAGGTGCCTTTGAAAGAAAACTAAAAAAAAAAAACGCCAATTATTTTTTCGCCCTGTTTAAAATATTTCCGTCTCGCTTAGCTCCCAGAGTGTGACCAGGATGGGTGAAGCGGTAAATTCTAAATCGAAAAACCGTGCCATAAATCCACAACTATCAATAATTCTAAAGAGGACGTAGTGGATTTTAGCGAACAATCTATAAAAATCGTCCTGAACACTCAAGAGTTGCCATGTAGCTCCTAACCTGTGCCTCATAGATAGATAGATAGACGTTTATTAGATAGATAGATAGATAGATAGATAGATAGATAGACGTTTATTAGATAGATAGATAGACGTTTATTAAGAAGAATACCTTAATAGCAGCTGGAAGCTGAATTGCAAAGGTGTACAAATTATGTAATAGAACTATACAAATAAATAAAATCAAACCTAAAAGGGAACTAATTTACAATTGTAATAAATGTTAGTTAAAATGTCTTGCGCTTGCTGGAACTGAAAGTATCTCTGAACCGATTTTTTTTAAAGGAAACTCTAAATGGTCTGCGTCGTCGTAACTCCATAAGTTGATCTCGGTTGTCGAAAGGCAGTAAGTGGTACAAACGATCCAAGGGATTGGAGACGATGTTGTTAAATAATCTTAAGCAAAGGTCTTCTCTCCGATCCCTTAGGGTTTTCAGCTCTGCCATCTGAAGCACTTCTCTATAATGATTATCATAACCGTATATAATTTTCAAGGCTCTCTTTTGGACACGCTCTAAACTTAAGCTCAAATAATTGGGGAGACTATAATGGTAGACCTGACATCCATAAAGTAAGACAGATTGAATACAAGCAACATAAATATTTACTAATTCTGGTGATGGTACCTTAGCTCGCTTTAACTGAGTTAAAAAGTAAAGGCGCTTAGCGGCCTTTTTAATCGTCTCAGTAGCGTGAGTGTTCCACTTGAGGTTGTCTTGAAAATACACACCCAGTAATTTCACGACACTAACGGCACTAACCTTAGAGCCATTAATTTCTATGAGATCGTAGGAAGGAGGGGAGCGCAGAAAGGAAACTCTTAGCTCATTACATTTTTTCGGATGGAGTTGAAACGAGTTGAGTGTTGACCAGGTAGCTACTTCGTTTATCATAGACTGAGCATTGCTAGGACCACCCTTGCTTATGATTTCATACACTGTCGTGTCATCTACATATTTTATACAATCACTGGCTGATGGTACTTTTAAATCGTTTATCATAACCAAGAATAGCCACGGTCCCAATTTTGTTCCCTGCGGTACTCCTGCTCGGACCGATCCCCACTCTGAGAGACAATCATGTGCAAGTTTGACCCTTTGTTTCCTATCTTTAAGAAATAATTTGGATATATCAACTAAGTTGAAATGGTAAATGGCCATCGTAACGATTACAAAACCTGACGTTTCTAGCGTTAGCCCTTCGTCGGAGCGAATAGAGGAATTGTGGGTTGTGTGTGCTTTTAAAGGCAGAAAATGGAGCTACGTTATTGGTGGGAACATGGCAACGAGAAAAACACCAATAAATTAGTGGAATGAAAAGCGTTCGTTGATCCCTGTGGGATTTAGACTGCCGGTTTGAAAGATGAGCTTTTGTTCAAGAGTTTTACGGCTTTCCGTGCTACCTAAGTGTAAGGAAAGACCGCAGATTGCCATATGTTGCTTAGAATGATTAGGTAAATTAAAATGTCTAGCGACTGGTTTCGATGTGTCCTTGTCATTCTTTTCCACGTCTCAAAGGTGTTCTCGGAATCGCTCACCTAGTCTTCTGCCTGTTTCGGCGATGTATATCTTTTTGCAATAAGTGCAAGTTATGCAATAGATTACATTGGCGGAGGTGCACGTGAAGTGATCGGTGATCTTAATGGATCGTTTAGGTCCCGATATTTTATGAGTGTTGTGAATGAAGGGACACGTTTTGCATCGTGCACGAGCGCATTTAAAAGTGCCTGGTTGGTCATTAGTCTGAAAAGAACTTCTGATCAAAAAATTGCCTATGTTTTTGTCGCGTTTGAATGAAACGAGCGGAGGCTGCGAAAAGATAGTGCTTGTCTCTGGATCGTTTTGAAGTAATTTAAAGTTTTTAAGAATGATGGATTTAACTGAGTGGTTGTGAGGGTGAAACGTGAGAGTGAATGGAATGCGGTCTTTAAGAAAGGCTATTATCCAATTAATGATGTAAGGGTTGATGTTGTAGGTCGAGACTTTCGATAGCAAGAGGCTGGGATCTATCAGATCGAAGGCTTTTCTATAGTCCAACGCAAAGATCCGCACGATGTTCCCCGTTCCGTCTGTTGTTTGCGTCCAATTGTGCATCAGATTTATCAATGCGTGCGCAGTGGATGATCCTGGAATACACCCAAATTGATCGGGTTCCAGGCGTTTTAGAAGTGCTGGTTTCACATGTTCATGGACGACGTAGTGCTCGGCAATTTTGGACAACGTTGGTGTCAATAAAATAGGTCTCAAATCTTTCGCCGCATCCTCAATTTATCTTTGTTTTGGGAAGAGGGGTGATGTTTGCACATTTCCAAATGTCCGGTAAAGTCCCTTGACTAATAGAGGAATTGATGATACAACGAAGGGGTTGAGCGAGCTCAGGAGCGAAGTCAAGCAAGACCCAGTTTGGGAGATTATCTGGGCCCCCAGCTTTGGAGGAGATGACCGTACTAAGGCATTTAAAGGTAGCTTCCAGTGAAATAATGGGAGTTTTAAAACCCTCAGTGCTCACAGTTTCGATATTATCTAAAAGTGGGTCAAACGAAGCTTGAGGTTCTAGCAGAGCTGTATTGATTTCATTAGCCAAGATCTTAAGGTTGATACTGAGGTAGCTGGTTTACTTGCTAGGAGCTGATTTGCGACACTTGTAGATGTTTTGTTCATTCCACATAACCGCCTACATTCGGACCACCACATTTTAGGATTGTTTTTGGTCAAAAGGCTGACTTAAGTGTTGTAACAAGAGCGTTTGCAGAGCTTCCGTTCCCTGATTACTTTGTTCCGGTAGTAGTGGAACAATGGTTTGTTGTCTTGGTAATATGCTCTTTGACGGTGTGCTATAAGTGCCTTGAGTTTGGGTGAAATCCATGGTGCGTCGTTTCGGTGGAACTTAACTCGCTTTGTGGGAAGGATAGAATCTAACCCTATGTGAATTAGGTGACTGAAGTGAGCATACTGTTCTTGGACGCTATCTATAGTGTCGATTAATGACCAGTCGAGCCCCGTCATATAGCGACCAAAAGCCTGTTTGGACTCAGCGTTAGCAGTACGTGTAGTAACCGTTCTGTTTGCAGGAATATTGGCCTTCGATCTAATTTTTGGAAACAAACCAGCAGTACAATGATCGGATAGTCCGAGGGGCGGGAATGGAGAAGGTTTCTCGTAGTGTTCTGTAAGATTAGTTAACACTTTGTCGAGTGTACGATCCCCTCTTGTTGGAAAATGGACGACTTGCGTGAGGCGGAACTGCTTAATAACTGGTGAAACATTTGCCCTGTTCCAGTCGCCAGCGAGAGTTATACTTGCGCCAGGGATATCACTCTCTATCCTAGAGAGAGAATCCATCATGTAATCAAGGAGGGGCTCATCTTTGGCAGGTGGTGGAGGATGGTATACTGTACCAATGATGAGGCAGCTATAACCCCGGGGAAATCGATTGGGCGTGATCTTGGCCCACAAAACCTCAGGTCCCTCGGGGTCAGGGAACTCACAGTCCCGTAGAATTGAGAATTTGATGGAATCTTTTACATATAGAGCCACACCCCCATGTAGCCTGTGGGTCCTATCTTTGCGTATGATGTTGTAGCCACTAATGTCAACTACGCTGTCATCAATAGAATCTTTCAGCCATGTCTCCGTTATACAACAAAGATCAAACTTGTGGGTGTTCAAAAAAATACGAAGTTCGTCTATTTTTGGCGCCAAACTCATTAAATTAGACACAGCTATTGACGGTACGAGCTCCTGCTAGGTGTTTTTGCTGCCGTCATACATCATGCATAATTCATTTCTGAGTCGTCCTCGCATTTTGTGTTTCTTTTTATGGCCAAAGTACTTAAAGGTTATGGCCAAAGGTTACTTAAAGAAACAGTGTCTCGGCGACGCGTGCGCTGTGAGACGTCACAAATTTTGAAAAAGGTGGGGAACCTTTTCCAAATTTCGTCGTCGTAGTTGGTAGAGGAGTTCTATCGTTCTCTATCTTTGCTATCTGCAGATAATTCTTTTCAAACACAAGTTATTTTCTTAAAGTAGAATCTGCAGTTCTTCAATAATTTGCCAGTGAGGCTACCCATAGTTTATTAATGAGACCAAAATTAACAGCGCTAAACCTCTATGTAATTTATCAACTCATACAACCGTACAAAGGTTACTCTCAGTATGAATTTAAGTTGTCGTATTCTTTTGTCCGAAAATTTTCTGATCCTCATTCAACTTAGACGGATACTATCGAATCGGGAAAGAGTGTCCATTTTGGACAAAGATGAAATTTTTTGTAAGAACCACAGAGCCAAAGTAAATATTTGAAATTTGAAGGTGAACTTGATGACGGTGAAATTCAAATCCATGTCACAATGAATTAATCAAGTACAATAGAAATTAACAACCAAATACGTATTATTGTTTTTGGTTATAAAAGAGTTTTTTCTATTTATATTTCAAACTGTGATTGCCAAGATGAGATAGATCAATAATTTATTTCAAATAATCAGGGAGAAAGTCATCTGATGTCTATGTGAAAGATTTTAAAAGACTTAATTACAACCAAACAAAATACTGCGGTAAAATATTCTTTTGTATGTGTTGTCTTCAATGCTTTTCTTCTCAAGAAATGTTTCATAGTCGTAAAAGGCCCGTTTGTATTGAAATAAATAAGCAAGTAAACTATTAATTTACCACCACCACGTTCATTTGTTTAATTTAAAAGTTACTGCGCAAGAAATTACAACCATCTTTTGTTATTAAGTTACTTGCTGTTTTTGAGAACTTGTTTGAAAAATTATGGTCTTTACCCAGCAGATTACCTTTCTGCACCTAGTTTTTCTTGTGATGCGATGTTGAAGATGACTGAAATCAAGTTGGAGTTGATGAGTGATATTGAAAAATGTTAAACAAAAGAAGACGAGAGTAAGAATCAGCAACACAGCACATCGTTATACAAGTGCAAATAAAAAGTATCTTACTGATTGTAATAAAAATGAAAATTTATCATATATAATTTATCTTGATTGAAATAATCCCTATGGATGTGAAATGATATAGCCTTTACCTGTCGGTTATTTTAAGTTTTTGTTTCATCCTACTGAGTTTAAACTTGAAAATTACGAAAACAAAGGTGCAATTATCAAGTGTGATTTGATTTATCTCAAAGAATTACATGATCTATACAATATGTATCCTCTTGCACCTGACAAGTGTTCTGTGAAAATCAGTGATTTTCATTCAAAATTTTTATGCGAGTATAGTGACTTTAATACAACGAAAAACGTAAGCAAACCAAGCATTAATTTGAAAAACTGTTGATCGATGCATTTTTGGCAAAACCATCGTAGGGTGAAATCAGTCACTGACGAAGCTACATTGAAGAAACTGGCAGCAGAACCAAAATTTCAAAGTTGTATTATTCATAACGAAAATCTTGTCAGTGTGAAACAAATCAAGGATGCCGGAAGTTTTATTCCTCCATATGGCGATACTTGTAATTTAGATTTGAGTAAAACACTGATATATGGTTTTCATTACAATTACTTTTTGAACAAATAAAATATCAGTGACATAAAACTTTTTTTCACTGACACTGATTCTTTATGCGTTCAGTTAAAACTGAGGATATTTATGAAGATCTTTTTAAAGGAAAAGACATGATTGATAACAGTGATTGTGCGCAGCTCACTAGTTTCTAGTTTGAGCACTCTGGCATGGCTTAAATGGTACTACAAATGTGGAATCATTTGGGGTGGCTTTATAGCTTCACCCCCATTCTAGAATCAGCACTGCACTGATGAGGCCCAGAAGGCCGAAACAGTACTGTCTGCAGTTAAAAACGTACTTATCAAAACAAAATGAAATTAAAACACAATAAGAGTATTAAGAAGTAAAAGCACTATGTTGCATCTTTGGAAATGAACAAAATATCATTTTGAAGTGATGATGATAAAAGATATATATTAAATGACGGAATTGCAACTTACAGGCAAAACTGTTTCGAAATAATCAGCATTTTTCGCGTAGTCATACTTCCAGTCCGTTGTATCTGGCTTTTTTGTATCAGCAGTTTATAAGTGTTACTTACATTAAATCCAGCACAAACCCGCCAGTTTATTTTTCATTAATAATATTTCTTATTCTACATTCAGCACAAGTACAAAATGAATAGTATTCCTCCATTTTAGTGGTTTTTGTACCACCTGGTTCAACACAATCTGTATGTTTCTTTTGTTGAATATTTCTAAACCGTTCAATTATAAACAGTTATTATTTAAAAATAAGTTTGTTTTTTTTTTAATGCACACACATACATATACAATTTACATTACATTGGCTAATACAAAAAACGTGATACAACTAAGAAGAGAGAAAAAAAAACAACACAGTACAAAACAGGATAGAGGAATAAAGAAAGGAAAAAACAAGTAAAAGGTATAAAAAATTACAGAATATCAATCAAAAGGCACCTACGAGTTACTTACAATCTACATTATTACAGTAGAGCTTACGTATAGCTATAGATATATCGCTTCGAGTCTTTACCTCCTTTTTAAAGTATTGATTTTTCGAAGGGGAGAAGCAAAATTAGTGAAGAGCACATTTCTCTATTTGCCATTGCATCAACATTTTATTTTGGAATTCTTTCGAAATCGGTTTTTTCTCAAGACACTTACAACTGTGGACATACTGTTTCAAAAGAATAAATAAGTGTAGTCTGCGTCTTGGGTATTCTGATAATTGATGAAAGTCGGGTATTTCATTAAAGGTAATTTGCTCATTAGAAAGTTCAATTTCAGTCTCGTTTACGCGGTTAAACCACCTTAACGCTTCATAATAAAAAGATTTTGTCTCGGAGCAATCCAGAAAAGTATGCTCTATTCAATCTGAATTAGGGCAAAAGGTACAAGTTGAATCATCAGTTAATCGAAATTTCTGCAGTTCTTTTTTGGTTACTATAATTCTATGCAATAATCTAAATGAAAACTGTCTTAACTTGTTGTCTCTCGTTGATTGATATACAAAAGAAAATTTGTTTTTCCATTCCTTATGAGTATCGGCAAAATTGACTTTTCCAGGTTGTGATGCCAGTTGGTTCTACTGTGGGGCTTTTGTTAAGTATTTTATAGTAGTGTTTGCAGCGCATGTGTGCTAGGAAACAAAGATATCGTAGTAGTGTTCAGTAGCTCGTGCAAGGGAGCTTCACATTCCCTGGCGTTTTTCTTCAAGTCAGTTGGAATAGCTGCTATGAGTTGGAAGTAGTGGAGATAATTTGTTTTTATGTTGAACTTATTTTGAAATTATTGGAATGTAAGAAAGTTTCCATCCGCATTTAGGATATCTTGTATAGAGAGGATGTTCTTCTTAAACCAAGATTTCCAGAAAAGCGTATTTTTATCAATATTTATTTCCTCGTTATTCCATAGCAGGAATTTGCCATACGAAAATATTTTCGTCTTATCTTTAAACTCTTGAAAATATTGTAAAAGCTCCCGATAGAAAGTAGGTAAACCTTTATTTATGGAGGCAGCATTATAGTTGCATTTAAGAAGGAATTTTAATCCTCCATAAGTATTGAAATAATAATTTGGAATTGCTTTCCACGAGTCGGTGCTGCTGCTTAATAACCGACTTATCCACGCTAGGCGCAACGATTTTACTACTACAGAAAAATTTACGAAATCGAGACCTCCTTCCACTAGAGGTTGGTACATGACCGTTCTTCTTATTTTGTCTTTTTTGTTTTTCCACAAGAATGAAAAGAGCTCTGTTTGAACATTTTTTATTATTAAAGGTGGAACAGTCAGCATGGATGCTACATAGACTAACTGAGATACTCCTAACGTTTTAGCTAATAATGATCTTCCGTATAGCGTCAAAATCCCTGGAAAGCCATAGATTTAATTTGGTTTTCATCTTTAGAATCCTGCTAAGAAAGTTCTCTTCGATGTTTTTATTTTGATTGTACGATAGAAACGTGCCTAGAACTTTAATAGGGTTCTTTGTGCTTTTCAATTCTAATATATTCGAATTACTGTGTTTCATTGTACCCAGCCACATTGCTTTAGTCTTTTTCTTATTTAACTTTAAGCCTGAGACGGTGCCGAATACTTCAATTGTTTGGAGATGCGATTTGAGAGAGTCCGTGTTGTTAGTTATTATGGTTGTATCGTCTGCAAATTGAGAAATTTTTACTTCTTGGTTGTTCGGTAAATATATGCCCTCGCAGTTCCTGTTTTGGCGTATCTTAATAGGGACTTTAAGATACCTGGACGGCTGACCTCGAGGACGGTAATATTAGGCGCGGAGGAGTGGCCGAAACCGACGTTCTTGGCGAGAAACTTTCTACGTTAAGGAGCGGGTTGTTTGAACGGAGGACGGCAGCGAACCTGAAGTTTCTAGCTCTGTTCGTAAATCATGGCATATTTTAAAAAGACTCGCGAAATGATTGTTATTGCTTACGAAGAAAATCTACTGACCGACGAAGAGTTCCAGTTTCTGTACGAAGCTAATAAGCCAGTTAACTTAGAGCTGCCATACTACGAGTACGAAGAATTTAACTTATGGCTGAACATTTATGGTGAATAGCAGTAATTTACGTGATACATGGAGTGAGCAAAATAATTCTGGAAACAGATGCCAGAAAATTCAATTTCATTCAAGTTTAGTTGACATATTCGCCATCACTGCGAAGCACAGCAAACAAACACTCATTCGCGATGGTATTTTACACTTCAATTTTTTAACTTTTGTTTATCAAAACAAGAAATAACAGTAAGGACAGCCTTTTCAATTGAATAATAATGAATTTTAAAAGAAATGCTCGTCAAATGTGCTTACGTTCACTTGTGGACGGCAAAACTCCAATTCCGAAGTCCTCGACAACAACTGGACGGCAACACGTGTGTGCAGACATGCGCAATACAGTCTACACGTGTAAAATTACTTCCGGTCAGCCGTCCTCTGAAACAGCCGTCCAGGTATCTTAAAGTCCCTAATGGCTAACAACTCGACTGCAAGAATAAATAAAGAGGGGCTAAGTGGACAACCTTGGCGAACTCCTCTTGTTATTTCGAAATAGTTTGTCATAAATCCGCCATTTACGACGGAGCTCTGTATACCGTTGTATAACACAGTAAATCATTTTTTAAACTTATTTCCAAAATCAAAAACTTCTAAGGTTTTTTATATGAAACTCCATTCTAAGGTGTCGAATGCCTTTTCAAAGTCTACGAACAGAAGTATTCCCTGGAACTTTTTGCTATCTGAAAACTCCATTATGTCACTGATCATGAGTAGTGTTTTATTTTGGCCTATATATCTTCCGTTGACAAACCCTGTTTGATCAGAATGAATTAGTTTAGGTAAGTGTTCCTCCATTCTTTTGGCCAATACTTTAGAAAGAATCTTGTAGTCGATGTTAAGTAAAGAAATAGGGCGCCAATTCCTTAAGTCAGACAGATTTTCATCACCTTTCGGAATGAGCGTTATTGTTCCTCTCTTCTGGGAAACTGATAATGATCCTTTGTTAAATGCATCGTTATAAGAATTTAAAAGGTCTTTCCAAAGGAGATCAAAGAATGCCTCATAGAATTCTTTTGTGAATTCATCTTCTCCTGGCGATTTATTGTCCACAAAGGATGTTAGAGCATCTTTTAGTTCCTCGAACGTCAGATCCTTTTCTAGAAATTCTTGTTCTTCTACATTTAATTGTGGGGTGTTGAGACCTTCGCCAAAATAAATTTGTGAATGTTATTGTTGTGTTCAGATACATCGCTGGTGTTGTTACCAGTAATTTTAGAGGTATACATTTTGCTATAAAAATTCTCGATCTCTTTATTAACCTGCACAAGGTTGGAGATTACTTCATCATTTTCTGTCTTAACTTCTCGAATTAGCTTTTTCTCGTAGTTGTTTTTTTCTAGGTTGAAAAAGTATTTCGTTGGCTTTTCTCCTTGTTCGAACCATTTCGTCTTGGATCTAAATATAGCCCCTTTCCCCCTAGTGTCATGTATCCTTTTTAATTTATCCTTAGCGGCTTCATATTTCTCCAAAGTTTCCTGATCGAAAGCATCATTGTTACAAATTTTTTGGTCCAGTTCTTGGTCCCCCACTCTAGAATCAGCACTGGACTGATGAGGCCCAGAAGGCAGAAACAGTACTGTCTGCAGTTAAAAACGTACTTATCAAAACAAAATGAAATTAAAACACAATAAGAGTATTAAGAAGTAAAAGCACTATGTTGCATCTTTGGAAATGAACAAAATATCATTTTGAAGTGATGATGATAAAAGATATATATTAAATGACGGAATTGCAACTTACAGTCAAAACTGTTTCGAAATAATCAGCATTTTTCGCGTAGTCATACTTCCAGTCCGTTGTATCTGGCTTTTTTGTGTCAGCAGTTTATATATTAAGTGTTACTTGCATTAAATCCAGCACAAACCCACCAGTTTATTTTTCATTAATAATATTTCTTATTCTACATTCAGCACAAGTACAAAATGAATAGTATTTCTCCATTTTAGTGGTTTTTGTACCACCTGGTTCAACACATTCTGTATGTTTCTTTTGTTGAATATTTCTAAACCGTTCAATTATAAACAGATATTATTTAAAAATAAGTTATGTTATGTCATTATATAATCAAAGAAATCATAACAAAAGTTGACTTTGCTTAAAAAAAGAAAGTGCAAATATCACTGATGATTTGATATTTTATGATGTTGTTGTCTTAAACAGTTTATACAAGCATTTTTTTGTAATAAAATTCAAGTTAGCAACTGGATTGAATGATCTTAGTTATGAAATTGTCGTTATCTCAAAACAGCACCCCTTGATAATTCAAGTGTAGGAAATGCAAAATCAATGCAAATCAATGCAAGTCATCAATGCAAAATACTTTACTAATTTTGCTTGAAATTCGTTATTATTTGTTCAATTAATTTGAAGATAGTTTATGAAAGTTTTCTGACGACAAGACGCTCTACTGCATTCATAAGAATACAACCAAAGCAATTGCACCCCTGAGCAGAACTCTGGACAAGTTACACGAGTCGGACCTGAACAACAGACTCACACCCCACCCAGGATAAAGCGAGGCCATGTTACTCTGTCAAGGAAATCCCCCGGATCGTCTTTCCCTCATTACTCCAGAAAGTTCGATGATTCATCGGGGAGACCAAATCAAGACTACTGGGAATGACTTTCGCTACTAAGGTTACCTGGCTCCCATGTGGCGGGACATGTGGCTGTAGAAGATTACAAAGGAACTTAGATAAATTGTAATTTTAGGTACCTATTGAAGATACTATGGGTCGAAACGGAGGTGTTTTATTAGGCTGCCGAGCCTTGTGCATTTTAGGTAGCCCATAAAACCTGGCTGGTTGAGAACCAGTTGGATAGATTCTCTCATAGGTATCCTTGTCTAAGTGGCCCTTATTTTTAAGCGCTTTTAAAAAGCGTTGTAATTTACAATTTGCGTGAATACAACGTCCGCGACACGTTTTCTTTTGTACATGAAATCAACCAGTTATCAACCACAGGCAAGTTCATGGTATCTTTCGATGTTGAGAGTTTGTTCACTAGTATACCTCTTGATGAATGCATTGATCTGGCGATCAGATACATTTATCAAGGTAACCCTGGTCTTAAGATAAACGCCGCAGACCTAAAAACGCTTTTTACCTTCGCAACAGCTGACTGGTTTCTTGTTTAAGGGTGTGTTTTATGATCAAATAGATGGGGTTGCCATGGGGTCCCCACTTGCTCCAGTACTTGCAAACCTCTTTATGGGACATCACGAAAAAAACTGGCTAGATAACTATTCATTCTCTGAAGTTCTGTTCTACAGACGCTAGGTTGATGACACCTTTTGTTTGTTCAATAGCGAGGAGGACGCGCTCGTGTTCTTTGATTATATCAACGCCAGGCATCCTAGTATTCGTTTCACAATGGAAAAGGAAATTGATAAGAAATTATCGTTTCTAGACATATTGTTAGACAACAGTCATACATCCATCGTCACTAGTGTATATCGCAAGAAGACGTTTACTGGTCTTCTTACTAATTATTTCAGCTTCGCCCCTTTGATTTACAAATTAGGCTTAGTCAGAACGTTGATTGACAGAGCATATAAGATCAATAATTCCTGGGTTGGTTTTTATCTGGATGTCAAGAAACTTATTTTCTTGCTACGGAAAAATTGTTTTCCATCTTGGGTCATAGACAAGATCATTTACAGGTATCTAGCGAAGAAAAATAATCCTTCTCCTACTGGGCAGAACGCCTCTTCTAACTCCGGTAAACCTTCTGCGCACTATTATAAACTTCCCTATGTTGGTCGGTTTTCGAACATCGCTCAGACTAAGTTAAGACAACTACTCAAACGTTATCGAAGAGCTGATTTAGATGTTAAGTTAGTCTTCAGTACGTTTAAACTCAGAAACATGTTCAGTGTGAAAGATTCAGTACCGCTAGGTTTCGTTCGCGTGTCATATATAAATTTTCATGTGCTGGCTGTAATGTCAGTTATATTGGTGAGACCACTCGCCACATTTGTACACGAGTTCGTGAGCACCTCTTGTCGGACAAAACTTCGCATATTTACAAGCACCTGCAATCATCAAGGGCCTGTCCTGACTCTTGTGATACTGAATGTTTCACGATCTTAGATTCTGCCGCTTCAAAATACCAAATTAAGATCAAAGAGGCATTACATATTAGTGGGAAAAACCCATCCTTAATCAGCAATTGAAACATCTAGAATTGTCTCTTTCCTTTTAATTATGTTGTTACTTGGTCTTTTAATTTATTTATTTATTTTTTTGATCTAGTCAAGCGCGCGCTATTTACATTTTTCGCGTTTTTAACATTCAAATGTAACGTAAGCCCTGACACGTAGTTTGTAACGTACCTTAAGATAAATTCAAATGTACAACAGTTTAATGCTCATTTGCAACTGAAGATGACATGAGAATGTCGAAACATGTCTTGTAAGTTTAAACTCAAAGTTGTTGTTTCTTTTTTGAGAGTTATTGTCACTCTGCTGTCTTTACGTCAATTACTTAGACAATGCAAATGAAAGGTAAAAGGATGACTAATCAAAATTACAAATATTAAACTGAACGTTAATAATATATAAATTCATCAATATTATTATTGGTTGCAGTAGAGGTTGTGCCAAAAGTAATTTGGTCAATGCCCTTTGGGAATTTCTTAATGTTAGCATTGAATGAAGAGTAACTAGGCTTAGACTTTAACTGGCTAGGTAAGCAATTCCAAACAATACTAGAACGATGAGTGAAGGAATCATGTAAGGCTTTGGATTGAGAGCTCACAAGTTCCAATCTTACCTTATCTCTTAAATTATATGGCTTTCTGTGCTTGGTAAATAAATTATTAATGTCATCAGGAGCTAAGTTGTTGAAAGCCTGGTATGCAATACAGGCAAGTCTTCTCTTATACATGAAAAGATGTCCATTTTGCCATGCTGAGTACTTCATATTTTGGGGTAGACATACTGATGTTGTGAATCAGTCTGGCATCACAGATGTACGAGTCCTCGAGGGCAGCCAGCGAGTTGGAAGATCCCCACAGGGAAATACAAGAAGTCACACTTAGCAAAATACCTTTGAGGTAAATAGATTATAGAGTAGAGCGGTTGAAGGTCTTCATCTGTTTAAGTTTTGAAATCTTTGCATTGAAGTTTGAAGTAACCATTTTGATGTGAGGAGCCCCGGTTGAGTTTGTTATCGAGTTTATAGTGATGAGTCTGTTTTGGGCCAATAAATGGTGTTTTTGAGATGAACATTACTTCAGACTTGACTGGATGGATGAACATAGAGTTGAGTTTAGACCAGGTAAGTAGTAGTCTCCCTCGCAACCGTTGTTTTTGGATGTCACGCAACGCTCCCCAAAAGAACGGCTATTGACAACCGAACTACATTCCTTTCTCCGAATTGGCCAATCACAGCTCGGGTTCCATTTTCAGGAACCTTTTCGCGTCAGACTCACCATTTGAGACTAGTCCAATCAGATATCGTTTTCTATCGCGATCCTCATGTTAAAAACACAAGACAAATGGCGGTGCTTGAAGGAGCTTTTCGCAAAGCGTCGTCAAAGTTCAAAATTTTCCGGCTTAATGCTCACCAGAAGCTTGCAATTAGAAAAGTTTTTGTCGAGAAAGAAGATGTTTTTGTTAAGTTGCCTACAGGATCCGGGAAATTGTTGATATATCAAGCACTCCCGCTCGTGTTTGACAATGTTACCAATGAAAGTGGTCATATTATTGTTATTGTTGTTGCGTTGTACCGACGTGCGAAACACTCGATAATTCGGGCCGATTTCCTGTACCGGTGATAAGAAGCCACGAACATAACTAATCGGGTTCGCTCAAGCTAGCAGCGGACTGGCAAATGAAGAAGTACAAGTAGTGTAGGAGACGTTGGCCGACCTAAATTGCAGTGTTCTCGAAGCCTTCGCCCAGTTTGTTGACGGCAAGCAGGCGCTTTTTTCCTCCTGATCTCCATCTGTAGTTCGAAGTGCAAGCGTTTAGCCCTTGGCCTAGATTGAAAGGCGTCTTGTATTTCTTTTTGAGTATTGATGTAATTTACTGTTTCTTATATATTCTGACTTTTATAATCTGTAGTAACCTCTCGAAATATTGAGAATAAAGAGTTTCGGTTCAGTTTTTAGCTTCTACTTTCTCAGTTGCTCGCTGAAACTTTAACAACCGCTCAAACAATCTAGCGTTCGTGTCGTTGGCGTAGCAGTCGACGTCTATGTTAAGCGTAGATTCTATAATTTCGACGAAATTGTGAGAAGTTTTCCCAAAAATATTAACTCTATCTTTACCAGGGCACAACGATGAACATGTGAAACATTTTGAGCTCTCATCGACAAATTTCTCAGTTCCGCAGTGTTTCTCCCGACATGATAGCTAGATCATCTGCCACATCCATGTTTTCGCGTGAAACCTTACGTCATTCAGATTTTCTGGTAGGTGATTGGTCTGTTCAATAGACCGCAAATAAACCGCAAGGACAATGAGAAAGGAATGTAGTTCGGTTGTCAGCAGCCGTTCTTTTGGGGGAGCGTTGCGTGACATCCAAAAACAACGGCTGCGAGGGAGACTAGGTAAGTAGTTGATGCAAGAGTTCTTGAATTTGGATTGAAATGGAGTCAATGGAATTTCCATTAATACAGACAGTGGAGTCGTCAGCAAACATTTCTAGCTTTGAGTCAAGGGTCGAAGGCAGGTCAGTTGTAAAGATACTGAAGAGTCTTGGGCCCAACAAGGAACCTTGGGGCACGCCAGAGCTGAGTCTCATTTTCTCAGAATTTGTACCATTGACAGATACAAACTGGTGTCGATTATTTAGATAATTAACAATCCAATCAAATGAGTCGCCACATAAACCCGAAGCTTAGAGTTTTTGAGGTAAAATTTGATGAGACACACAGTCCAAGGGTTTTTGGAAGTCTTTAAAGATAATGCCAATTGATTTACTTTCATCTAAAGCAAGTCTCCATTTCTCTGTCATGCTGGGAAGCAGCAGCTCAGAGGATCTTCCCTTTCTGAAATCCCATTGGGAGTCAGTAATTAGGTTATGATGGTTCAGAAAATAGTGTAGTTGAAAGCATGCAATACTTTCCAGTAACTTACTTAGAAGTGAAATAGGACGGTAATTTCCAGTCTTGAGTACAATGAACCAGAGCTGTCTTCCATTGTGATGGAAACATGTAATCATCGAAGCTCTGTTTTGCCATTACCACGGAAAACTCGTGGAAGAAAGAAGAGCAGTCATGGGGCCTGTAGACAGAACCAATCAACAGTCGCTTGGAATGGAGAGTTAAATCAATCCAGGTAGCTTCTAGAGATGAATTAGAGGACAATTCACTCAAATGGTAGGCATTCAGGGCTTCGGCAAAATAAACTAAGTATCCTCCACCTTTCCGACCATCCGTCCTGTCACGTCTAGCGATTTTGTAGCCAGGAATATAAATAACTGTGTTTTCGGTTCTGCAATGGAGATGAGTTTCGGTAATTGTCAAAACGTCAAATTTTAAGGTGAGTAATAATTATAATAATTAATCAACACCTTAACCTCATGAATCTTGAAGACCATTTACATAGTCAAATGACCTAGTTTAAGACAATTCTCCATGCAGATTTGGGTAAAGTCGATCTGAAATATCTTTCGACTTCGCAGACTGAGACCGGGTGAGTGGGCCAGGATTTAAAGAGATGTCACCAGAAATAAATAAACGCATCTGTTGGAAGCTACTGGCTGAGTTTGTATAATATTGTAGCCTTGACGAGAAGAAGTCTTTCGCACGTGGGGAAGAAACAAGATGGCGGCCACTGAAGGGCAGTCGTACACATTACTGGGCGAATCCTTTTCAGTGTCCATCGAAATAGCTGAATAGAAGCTAGTAACATCGTAGTAGTACTGTTTAAAACTAATTTAGATACTCAAGAAGTGATAAAGCACTAAAAATAGTAAGACTTTTGACGAGCTAAGAAATTCACGTCCAAGCTCCATGACAGTTGTACCCAGTCCCCCAATCACAACCGACTTACGCCACTTGAGTCTTACAGCCAGTAACATCACGGCAAAACTGACCAATCATTTTACACGAACTGGACTAAGAACGTTCTACTGACAACAACTATTCACTTGACTCTGATGATGACTCCCGCACAGGTTGTCGAAACGTCAGTCACTACCACCGACAAAAGTCCTTCTCAGGACTACACTCGCCTGGACGATCACATTACACTTTCCCATGTTACCCCTGGGTTCAAACCATTTACTGCAAAATCTTATGGCTCGATAACCGGTGTAACAGAACTATAAGAATTTATTATAAGATAACAGATCAAACCGGTAGATTATGTATTGATAATACATTGCGAAATAGAAAAATTATAATGACAGGTATAATTTACAAAAAAAACTCAAAATACAACTGACATGTAACTGTAAATTAGAGATACACCTACAGATGAAGAAGACACAAGTGATTTTGTATGACCTTTCAATATTAGATTAAGAAATATAGATTGTATAGCTATTGAATCTCTGTCTTATAAGATTTTTACAGGAACATAACAAATGATGCTAACACATTAAAAGACTTTATAGAAAATAAATTCCATCCAGGTTGAAAAATAATGTTGTTAATTAACATATGAGTAAGAATTCCGTGATATCAAACAACCTCACACCAGAAAAAGTAAATGAACCAGGGAAACTTTACAAAATTATAATGAAAAATCTTACTGTTATTAAAAAAAAAACTTACAAAAAATGTTGTAAATAGAAATTAATAGCTGGGTTTGCAAGTATGATTTTTGCAGCAGGAGGAATAGTATAGGCCAGTGGAATTGCTTTAGTAGGGATTTTAACCATCACTTTGCTAAAACTATCGAATTTAAAACACAAGAAAATCTACAACCGCAGTTCAAAACGTATGAACTTCATATCTTCATTGCATCTGATTTATCATCACGGGTTTATTACGAATCAACTTAACGGCCTGCTCCCAGTTGGCTTGTTAGCTTAATTGGTAGAGCGCTGCACTAGTATCGCAGAGGTCAGTGGTTCGAATCCCGTACAGGCCTGATTTTTTTCAGGTCTGATTTTCCCTATTGCATAAATAGCGCTCTGTACTGCGAGGATCGTGCATCATACGTATCTAATACCGCAGTTCAAAATATATGAACTTCATATATTCATTGTATTGTAAGTATAGATGTCCACCAGCATGGCGGACGCGACTTACGTCACAAAATTTGGTCACGTGGCTGAAAACGAAGAATTGAGCCCCTTTTGGGGATAGTAAAGCCCGCTGAGAGATTAAATAAGCCCTGTCAGGGAAATGTAAGTTACGGCAGAAAATCTTTTGCGGCTGAAGGATTTAATGTGAAAATACCTTTCATTAGCCAAACATATATGAAATCTGTGGCGATTTATCATGCGAAAATACCTTTCATTAGCTAAACACATGCGAAAACTGTGGCGATTCGCTTCCGACAAAGTCATAATACTAGAACTCGTAATCCTGTTAAATATCACGCAAGGGTCGTTTTTAGCTCATTCATACGCAAGCGCAATGAAAGAGGTATCGTGAGGTGGCAAAATGTTGACGGAAGTTTGTGGACGGAATTTTGTTGAAGGAAGTTTGTGAACTGAAGTTTGTGAACGGAAGTTGTGATCAACAGACGAGACCGGAAGTGATTTCTCCTCACTACCTTCCCTCCTTCGGCTTTATTTGTGGAACTAAACTTCGATCTGGCTTTAATAGGCAAGTGCAAAGAACAATAAAAAAGCTCTTTTATGGCGAAACATAAAGTCATTATTTCCAAACTTGAAAAATCACAATATGGATGGAGAAGACGTAATGTTTCTAATTAGGGGGTCCTCGAGCGGCTTTTGTTTCTTACTTATGCTTCAGTTGCACGAGGCAGACAACATTGAGGCCGCCATATTGGAAAGCTGCTGTGGTTCTTGGCGTTCGTATTAGCAAGTACGTAAACCATTGCTTTATTGTTGTGCTTTTCCTTTGCAGCCCTTCTACATACAACGCACACCTCAATAAATGATAGCGGCAGAGATAGTCTCTCTAAAACATTTTTTGGGGTCCTGTTTCGATCCATCCTCGGAGACCCAGGGGCTGTGAGTCGATTTCAAGTTAAGGGCAGAAGAGCCCCTGGGGACATTGTCTTACAAGACTAGTTCCAAACGGTGGCAGTCGTTCTGGCATCTGATTGGTGCCAGAAAATCTTTGTGTTTTTCTGCCCAATCAGAGTGAAGTGTCCTTTCGTGTTTTACATGTAATTCATCCTTGATCTGTGAGCTGCACGATTCATTCGCTTGTCAAGATACAGTGAAACCTCAATTTAACGAACCTCTATATAACGAAGTCCTCGGTATAACAAATGCTACTTCAGTTTCAGCCACTCCACAGGCTTAACTTACAGTAAAATGTATGCCATAGAACCTCGATGAACCCTCGATATAACGAATCAATTTCCCCAGTCCCTCGGCACTTCGTTAAATCGAAGTTCCACTGTAGATGGGGCTACTTGTGTGACA
This sequence comes from Stylophora pistillata, assembly GCF_964205215.1. Taxonomy (NCBI): domain Eukaryota; kingdom Metazoa; phylum Cnidaria; class Anthozoa; order Scleractinia; family Pocilloporidae; genus Stylophora; species Stylophora pistillata. The sequence goes on along the minus strand of NC_142528.1, from coordinate 18,201,364 downwards.
GCTGTATACGAATGGAACCATGGCGACTACCCAGAATATTTACGTTGGAGCCTAACATTTAATTCTCTTTGAAGGAGAAAAAGTACGGATATTGAAGTCGGCTTCAGATCTAGCCTTGCTGCGACGATTTACGAATAAACAACTGTGGAAAAATAGCACTTGATTCATTGATCACGGGACCCAACTCAAGAGTGTAAGAGCATTGTCATTATTTCTTTTTTAAACGAACAGGCATCAATGAAAAGCAAATTTATACAACCAATAAAAAACAATTAAAAAAAATATTCATAGCGAAATTTCTATGCACCGTTTTACAAACTGATTTAAACCTTTAAACTAAATTCAACCTATGCCGAAATCAAATAAAGTAACACGAATTTTCCAGACACCTCGTCTGTTTGCTACGCTCAAAAAGCACTTTAAAAGCTCGGGTGAGGAAAATTGGCCGTCAGTCCAACTATTAATGCATGTCAAAGTTGCTATGTATGATGAACATTTGCTGAAGTCAACAGAAAGGTGCCTAAACAATACACGGCCCGTTGAGTGGGGCTGCAATCTTCTCGCAATACACTGTTTTCAACTTTTTTTTACATAAAATAACTAAACTTATGCTGTAAACATATTAGTATTTGCGAGCTGCACAACTAAAAAAAAAAGGAACGAACATCAAAGTACACGTGTTCGTATACACTTTCAATTGTGTCGAAGGAATAAGCACACCGCCCCTACAGAGTTTTGAGCGTCTGACCGAGTGGATTTGTTGTAAAAACCAAATCATATTGTCACACAGTTATTTCAGTTACGAAATTGAAACACTTTAACAGGAATCTATCAGCGACTGCCAAACCCATACAAATCCGTTTTGAGAAATATCTTGTTTGCCTTTTTCATGTTTCCTAATGGTTCGTTTCGTTTGCTTTCAGTTCGTGCGGTTTGCATTCGTTTCGTTTCTTTTCGTTTCGCAAGGTACAGTTCCGTTAGCCCGCGAGAGGTCAATCATATTCGTCAACGAAATCAATTTGCACCGATGATTCTGAACAAAAAACATCATTTCTGATTGGAAGTGGCCGCCATATTTCTTCTCCTACTTATCTCATCTGTGTGAAATAGAAAAGAAAATAAGAAAATGAAATAACGAATTCGTCACGAGTTTTAAGGAAAACTGCAAATTCTTAAAGTGCTACTGAGACCAAATTTAGCATTTGCCAGATTTTTCCTTTTTTTTTATCCTTACCGGCTACTTACCTCTCTCACGAAATTTGGAATGAAAATTCGAAGTGGAAGTCTGTTTTTTTTTAGACTTGTTTTCCTCGATTCAACGTCCGCCTTTACTTAAACTGTGAAATGACCGCGCGTTAGTCTGTGACGTCATATTATCCCTTAAACTTTTGCGCAGGCTCTTAACCAAGAAATGGACGGAGATTGTTGTATTTGAATAGTACTAGGAGAGTCTAGTCTTCGTTTTGAGGCCGGAAATGGCACCCAAGAGTTGTGTTATGTAGGATTGAGCAATTTTTCTTCAATATGAATGCCGAAGTATCGCTACACAGGCCAAACGAAATAGTTACGAAAGCTAATGGTTCGGGACTCGGATTGCCCCGAGTGCCGAATATGGAAAACACTTTTCAGCTGGCCATGTCTCCAAGAAGTCTAAACTGGGCTACCCTGTATAAATATTCGTAAATACATACATACATAAGTATGTATGTATTTACAAAGGGCGAGTGTTGTTAGATCGTAATCTTTCTGTTCGTTCTCACCTCACGTTTTCTAGACCTCGAGAACATGCAAGGATTGAACTTTCTGTGAGTTACATTTGTTTTGATTTTCTTTGTTATCTATTTATTTATTCTCTAAGACTCATAATCCGCCTTGTAAGATTTGTACACAAACAAATTTGTTCTGCTGGAATAAAGTCTTACCTTTCCTTTTAAAAATTGCTTTCAATCCTTGAATATCAATAGCTCTATATTGCTGTAGTATGAAAAATTGTCTAAATTCTTAACTTAACCAGGCCTGACAAAAGCCATGGAAAAGATTTCTGCAGTTGAGAAGACAAGCTTTCTGGCGGGCTACCATTCTGTGGTTAATCAATTTTGCCCCAAAGATGTAGACTACCTCATACCTATACTCTGCAGATTTATGAAATTTCATATAAAGCAAAGTACAGGTAGTTAATTTCACTGTATATGAACAGCAAAGCACCAGGTACTATTTGGTTAAAAACAGAATACTTTCATTAACTAAAAAATTATCAGGAGTAATTATATTATTGGGGGCAGGTCAAATTTGTTCCTCCATGATATGCATAGCATGGCCACACTAATAATTTCAAAAAGGAAAAGTTAGAACATGTAAATTTATTTACTTATTCTGTCATAATTCTTGGGCTAGAAACAACTTGGTAGTAAATTACTTATTCTCAATTGCTGTGCTAAATATGGGCTATCAATCCTGCCACTGGCAGCTCTTGAAGGGAAACAAAGGTGGAAAATCAAGGCTGGCTACATCTTTGGGTAGCCTACCCAAAGTACAAGGATGTAAAGGAAATGTCATGACAGGTCAGGGTAGCATTAAATTATAATGAAGTTTTGCATAGTGCATAGATCAAGCAGATGCATACCAATCAACCAAATGCATACCAAATGCTTCCCTGCAAAAACAAATGTGCAACATGTGTGATCAGACTCCTTTTTTGTTTTCTCAATTCATCATCTTGATACATTCTGTAATTGATAACAATATCAACAGAGACTAGCAAAAACCAACGATAAAAACCGACGTTTCGGTGTCATCATGACGCCATTGTCAAGGAGAAATAAAAAATAAAGTTTGTGGCAAGGTGTAACACTAAATTAGCATAAATATGTTACGAGCTAATTAAACAAATACTTTTGCGCAAATTGAATCGCTTTGCACATTCAGAGCAATGTTCCACTCTGCACGTTCCACTCTGAACGTGCAAAGCAATTCAATTCGCGCAAAAGTATTTGTTTAATTAGCTCGTAACATATTTATGCTAATTTAGTGTTAAAACGTTGGTTTTTATCGTTGGTTTTTGCTAGTCTTTGCATTTCTAAATCTTTATTGATAAGATATCAACAGAAGATATTAAAAAAGTGGCCAATGAGCTTAAAAAATATTACACCAGGTGTTTTACACTTGATGCTTGACAAGGGGTCAGAAGAGCAAGCCATACAAAAGCTTTAGTGATATCAATGAGTGTTCCAGTAATCCCTGTGTAAACAGTGGTACTTGTACTGACTGAGTGAACAGTTATGTTTGTGCTTGTCATCCTTGATTCGAAGGACTCTGTCGTGAAACAAGAAGCAAAAGACTGTGATTTGTTTATAATGGTGACCTTGACAGTATTCCTTCTGAAGTTTTTCTCACTACATCCATTCATTACTGGTAACCCCACCATGAAGTGGATAAACAAGTGTTCAAATAAATAAACAAATGAATCACTCAATAGTAATATTAGAATTGTCCTGCTTCACCAAATGTTTAGAAACATGATTACCCTATAGTAAAATTAATTTAACCTTTGTTAAGATTTATTACCTCTGATCTAAATTTTTGGGAGCACATTCAAATACAAATAATTTGTAGAAGGCAGACCACCTGGCAAATCTAAGGTTAGAGAAGGTGGTGAACTACAGAGTTGCAGCAGGCCATGCAACCATTTAAACTATAGGACCACACTGCTTAATTACTTATTACTGTGAAACTAAGAAAGCTACAAACACTTTGCCTTGATTCTCACAGGACAGTTGTGTATGGTTCAAAACAAAAATTCAGGAGTGTGCAAATTCCCTACTGCTGCTGTTTAGTTGTCTTGAATTGCAAGGACATTACATAAGTACATGTATATCTGGAGTTCACAGTTTCTGGGTGTCACAGTAACAGTGTGGACAAAATACTTTTGTTCCCTGAGAATAACAAAGTACAAGGCTAGTTGCACAGGCTAGTCGCGGCGGGCAGTGACAACAATTTGTTAAGAGTCTAAAGCAAATTATAAATGAAAATATCATTACAACTTAAGTATAAGAATTAAAAGAAAAGAAAAAGAACAGCAGATAAGTAAACGCACAAATATATAGAATAATTAAATTAATTAAATAAATTAATAAAAATAAGACAATATAAACATACAAAATTAGCTATTTCAGGCACAAGGAGCAATTGAGGCTTGAGAAGATATCATAGGCCGCAAATTTTTTGGAGAAGAGATGCCAAATCGATATAGTTATCCTCAACGGCCAGGATATTCAAAATTGTACTATGGATTTTTTTCTTAAACTGTTTACGATTCAGATCACGTGTAGTGATACTCAGAGAATTCCACAGGACAGTTCCAAATCTAGCAACAGAATTCTGCATAAGGTTTAACCTAAAAATTTCCAGCAGAAGCTGATCTGGTGTTATATGAGTGTATTTTTCTGGAGCGAGTAAAGGAGTCACAGAGGTTTTCCGGTACATCATCATTCGAGACATTACGCATGAAAATAGAGACAGTTTCAAAATAGAGTAGCTCTACTGGTAGAATATTAGATGTCACAAAGAAAAGAAGAGAATGATCTCTGCATGGGAGGAAATGAATTTGGCGTATAACACGTTTCTGTAACACCAAAATCTTATATAAAGTTGATTTAGTGGCTTGACCCCATGCAATAAGGCCATAAGACAAATATGGGAAGATTAAAGATCTCATGATAAAGGTTGAGGAGACCACTCTGGGGAACAAAATGTCTCAGTCTCGCAATGACGCCAATAGTTTTACTGATTTAGGTAGTAACATAATCAATATGTGGTTTCCACGTATGGTGATTATCAATCAAAACTCCTACATATTTCACATATACCTGCTGTTCAAGATAAGTAGAAGAGTTTGTATTGTTGTCTATTAATTTTATTTTAACTTGATGGTTAGATCTACGTCCTTTGGGTTGAAAAATAACAAAGTTAGACTTCTTAACGTAAAGCGTTAATTTATTGGCATTAAGCCAATCCCAGACCTTTTACAGCTCCGCTGTAACTATAGTCTCTAAAGACAATAGTTACAGAGAGATACAAGAGATTGGTGTCATCAGCAAACAAATGAAATTTAAATTTCTCAGAGGCATTATAGATATCATTAACATATAGGAAAAAAAAAATGGGCCACTGAAGCACGGAGCCCTGTGGGACTCCACAAGCCACTGTTCTTTTCTCTGAAACTGTACATTCAATTTGTGTCGATTGTGTACGATCGCATAGATAGGACATAAACCAAGAATTAGCTACACCTTGAATTCCGTAGTGGTCCAGTTTATAAAGTAATACTGAGTGGTCAACTGTGTCAACGGCTTTGTTCAGGTCAAGAAAAATTCCACAAGAGATTAATTTCTTATCCACATTTTCCTGAATAGCGTTAACAATATCAAGAATTGCGTGTTGTGTCGAATATTTCTCTCGAAAACCGAACTGGCCCTTAAATAAAACGGTATTTAAGTCAATAAAAGCTTTAAGACGTCTATACATTGGTTTTTCGAAGATACGATTGAAAATAGAAAGTAGAGAAATGGGACGATAATTATCCAGCTGCAAAAGCTTAACTAAGAACATATGTGCTAAAATTTGTATTATGAACTTCTGCGTCACCAGTAAGCCGCTTTTGAAGCTCTAGCTCCCTCATTTCTTCACTAGCCACGTTTAAATGTTTTCCTCAAAAGCGACTGCCTCTTCCTCGGTTGCACGTGGCTCTACTTCTTCGTCGCACGGAGCGCGATATATCCAATATTTCTCCTCAACACTACAACAGTCATTCATAGACCCCTCATCGGAAGAAACAGAACCATTACTGTCGTTTAAAATAAACAACAGCGACTATCATCGAGCAAGACCGCCACTAGTCTCCCTCGCAGCCGTTTTTTTTGGATGTCACGCAACGCTCCCCCAAAAGAACAGCTGCTGACAACCGAACTACATTCCTTTCTCCGAATTGGCCAACCACAGCTCGGGTTCTATTTTCAGGAACCTTTTCGCGCCAGACTCACCTTTTGAGACTCGTCCAATCAGATATCGTTTTCTATCGCGATCCTCATGTGGAAAACACAAGACAAATGGCGGTGATTGAAGGAGCTTGCAAAGCGTCGTCAAAGTTCAAAATTTTCGAGCTTAATGCTCACCAGAAGCTTGCAATTAGAAAAGTTTTAGTCGAGAAAGAAGATGTTTTTATGAAGTTCATATATTTTGAACTGCGGTATTAAATACGTATGATGCACGATCCTTCGCAGTAGATAGCGCTATTTATGCAATAGCGAAAATCAGACCTGAAAAAAATCAGGTCTGTACGTAGATGTTTTTGTTAAGCTACCTACAGGATCCGGGAAATCGTTAATATATCAAGCACTCCCGCTCGTGTTTGACCATGTTACCGATGAAAGTGGTCATATTATTGTTATTGTTGTTGCGTTGTACCAACGTGCGGAAACACTCGATAATTCGGGCCGATTTCCTGTACCGGTGATAAGAAGCCACGAACATAACTAATCGGGTTCGCTCCAGCTAGCAGCGGACTGGCCAATGAGGAAGTACAAATAGACGTTGGCCGACCTAAACTGCAGTGTTCTCGAAGCCTTCGCCCGGTTTGTTGACGGCAAGCAGGCGCTTTTTTCCTCCTGATCTCCATCTGTAGGTCGAAACAAGCGTTTAGCCCTTGGCCTCGATAGAAAGGCGTCTTGCATTTCGTTTTGATTATTGATGTAATTTACTGTTTTTTATATATTCTGACTTTTATAATCTGTAGTAAACTCTTGAAGTAGTGCGAATAAAGAGTTTCAGTTCAGTTTTTAGCTTCTTCTACTTTCTCGGTTCTGTCCTCGTGTACCGGTTCACAAGAGCCAATACAAAAGACCAAACAATACACAATAGTTAACCGAGAACTCCTAAACAAAGAAAGAACAATGGTAATTCCCTTGTGAACCGGTACACCAGGACAGAACCACTTTCTCAGTTGCTCGCTGAAACTTTAACAACCGCTCAAACAATCTAGCGTTCGTGTCGTTGGCGTAGCAGTTGACGTCTATGTTAAGCGTAGATCCTATAATTTCAACGAAATTGTGAGAAGTTTTCCCAAAAATATATACTCTATCTTTACCAGGGCACAACGATGAACATGTGAAACATTTTGAGCTCTCATTAACAAATTTCTTCAGTGTTTCTCCCGACATGATAGCTAGATCATCTGCCACATCCACATTTTCGCGTGAAACCTTACATCATTCAGATTTTCTGGTATGTGATTGGTCTGTTCAATAGACCGCGAACAAACCGCAAGGACAATGAGAAAGGAATGTAGTTCGGATGTCAGCAGCCGTTCTTTTGGGGGAGCGTTGCGTGACATCCAAAAAAACGGATGCGAGGGAGACTTAGTCTCCCTCGCAGCCGTTTTTAGTCTCGTCACGCAACGCTCCTCCCCACAAGCTGGTGGGGAGGAGCGTTGCGTGACGAGACTAAAAACGGCTGCGAGGGAGACTAAGGGAGACTAGACCGCCACTGAATTTACTATTTACTTTGACAATGTTCCGATGAAAGGAATAATATGATGTCACAATGGGGAAAGACGCTGAAAATTATCGTTGGCTCAGCCGTTGTAGTTTGCGCATTGGCGGACGAAATTTAGTGAGTTTTAATCAAAATTTTTTTGGACTTTTCTTGCGCGATAGGTCTGAATTGTATTTTTTCTTTTTGTTTAGGATCTAAACTTAAACTTTCGGCATAAGAATTTTGTTATGAAGAACATCAATTTTCGACTCAGTAGCACCTTAAACATTAAAATTAAAAGTTTATATCTTGTCCGCCATTTAAAAATACAGTCGCAGCTGCAGTAAGCGGTCTATCGAGATCCAGTCTCGCTCAGATCTACAGAAGCGAGCAAACCTTGGGGGCAATTAGTTTCCGCTTTACTGCGTCGCCAGGAGATTGCAACGATCGAAGAAAATTTGAGAAATCGTTTGAGAATTTGCTTGGAATGACTCTCTCGCCATTTGTGTTTCTCAGGAGATGCTCCCCTCTTCGACTAGGACGATTCTGTTGCAAGCGATGTTTCAGAATTCGCCAAGGTTTAATCGTAGTAAGTGTGCTTGGGTTAATGTATCTTACGATAAATGCCCCACCAGAAAACTTACACGGCGAGATATTTAAAGAAGACAAGGGTAGTATCGACAATCAAAGCTTTACAGTCAAGGCAGGGTATTTGAATGTCCACACATGGTTTGGGATATGTGGAACAGCAGTTGATAATTTGAGATTATGGCCTCATTTTCCGTATCTACCGGATAAGCGTTCTTCTATTTCGAGATTTCGAAGAACTCAAGACCATGCTTCAAACAACAATGGCGAAAGAATTTTTGGTTTCGTCCACCCGCATAGCGGCGGTGCTTACCAATTTGCCATCACTTCAGACGATGCGTCGGAGTTATGGCTGAGCTGCAATGAAAGTGTTGCGTTTAGTGAAATAATCGCCCGTGTTTACTCTCCTAGTGAGTCTGCTTGGACTGAAGAAGGAGACTACACGAAATATCCTGAACAAATATCTAAAAAGATTACCCTTCAAGCCAATAAGAGATATTACATCGAGACTTTGAGTAAGCAAGGTTCAGGTGCAGCTCATGTGGCTGTATATTGGTCCTTCAATTCTTCAAAGTTCGAAATTATATCTTCAAAGTTTTTGTCGAATTTTTCCGAAAGCAAGAGTCATGAATCTTTTCCTTCGCACGCGGGAAAACAAGAAGACATTTCGATTCAAGAGAAAGGCGATTCATTTTATTTCAATCGTCTCCCATTGTTGGATAGAAAGGTATACATTAGTTATCTTCCAACATGTCCGTACAGTCCAAGCTTTTTGGTGCGAAGAAAACTCGGGACACATGAGGCGGCGTGGAAATGGATGGCAAAGGAATCATATGTTTATCCAAAGGATGATACTGACATGATCAGGAGTATTTCTCCACCATACTGGACCAAACCTAATCCTCTTACTAATGAGAGTACAGTTGAATCAGTCGTCAACAAGTTTGTTACAGTGAGCTCCTTGCAGTCAAGGTATGATTACGTTGCTAATTTCTTCATCAGCCAATCTTTCGAACAATTGCGCTAGATACGTATGATGCACGATCCTCGCGGTAGAGAGCGCTATTTATACAATAGCGAAAATCAGACCCGAAAACAATCAGGCCTGTACGGGATTCGAACCACTGACCTCTGCGATACTAGTGCAGCGCTCTACCAATTGAGCTAACAAGCCAACTGGAAGCAGGCCGTTAAGTTGATTCGTAATAAACCCGTGATGATAAATCAGATATGATGAATACATGAAGTTCATATATTTTGAACTGCGGTTATAGATACGTATAGATATCCAGTTGGCTTGTTAGCTCAACTGGTAGAGCGCTGCACTAGTATCACAGAGGTCAGTGGTTTGAATCCCGTACAGGCCTGATTTTTTCAGGTCTGATTTTCGCTATTGCATAAATAGCGCTCTCTACTGCGAGAATCGTGCATCATACGTACCTATAACCACAGTTCAAAATATATGAACTTCATGTATTCATTATAAATGGCGCTAGAGTTGATTGTTGCTAACTACTCTCATACGGTGGAAACCTGGACGGCTCGTTACGAAATTCTACGTCTCATTTATGAAAATTCTGCATTTTTATAAGCAGCATTCAGATATTCAATCATGATCCGGCTCAGTGGGCTTTGTTTATAGTTGTTCTCAAATTTTATTGGGTGCTGATATCATGTGGTCAATTTATTGACACTTCTCAAAAATTCGGAAAACAATAGCATCACGCAGGCTCTCAATATTATAAAATGCTGTAACCTTAAGGTTACTTCCCTTCAGAGGCCAGAAAAATCGCTTTTTCTTTTATTGGACTGGGCTTAACCTCAGAATACCGGGCCACTCAGTTACATGTTATTAAATAAGAATAGTGTCTATTTTGCCATGCCCCGTTCTTCAGAGCCTCCCGACACATGAGGTGGACGGGTATTTTGAAGCTGCTCCATTGAGCCTCCGACTTATTTAGGACTAAATTGAAGTTAGACAATCTACCTAACGTTTACAAAAAGAAAAATTTAAAAATCTCAAAAAGCGGTTCTGTCCTCGTGTACCGGTTCACAAGAGCCAATACAAAAGACCAAACAATACACAATAGCTAACCGATAACTCCTAAACAAAGAAAGAACAATGGTAATTCCCTTGTGAACCAGTACACCAGGACAGAACCCAAAAGCATTCGACTTATTTAGGAAAACGTATTTCCAAATAAAAGTCAAGAAGTCAGGAAGGTGACATAAACTCGTGAATGGGCGAACCCCCTAGGGGAATATTCGCATATTTTGTTTACATCGCGACTTGACAAAATTCACACGTGAAAGGCCTGAGGACGAAGGAATAAATGTGTTACAGATGAAGGGTTGTTCAGAGGTTTTCAACGTAGTGCCAGTGGTGCTTTTTAATGTCTTATCTAATTGCAAGTTGTGACCTCAGTCTAAGTGCTCTTATCACGCCTTTGAGGTTACGCTACGATAGATTGCTACGAAGTTGGTGGGCGTTTGGTCAATTTTTCCATGTCTACAATGACAAAATCACAGAAGCTGCCACAACGATTGGACTAGTCTTACATTAAAGGAGATTTTCACGGACTCATTACTTACAGGATTTATCTATTTTCGAGTATTCGGATTAGTAGTACTTTACACTAGCGGGGCATTCGAATCCTCAAGGGTTTACACGCATCAATAAACTCTTTTCAAACCAGATTTTAAGCATGACTGTCGTCCCAAAATAGTTCAGAATGGATCCGAATGTCACAACAACTGTCCACAAGTTCGACATCTCATAAAGTGGAAATTCTTCTAAAGTCAGGGAAAAAGACACCAAATAAAAATTTTGAGTAGCTTTTCCAAGCGCCCAAAAAGGTGGAACACATTTTTTGAGTAGGTGTCTGTAACTAGCGGCAGATTTTCCCGTAAAGTAAGGGAAAAGGCTTTGAGTAAAAGCACAAACAAGAAATTCTAAAAAGAACTCAGCTTCATTAAAAAATAATCGATAGCAGTGTAAGACGTACCGCACTTAAAGTATTCGGATACAAGTTTTAAGTTCTCACTCCAGAATCGTGGCTAAATCCGTTCAAGGATTATAAACATTTTATTACAGATTCGTCTTCAGGTGTGTAAACGGCATTACAAATCCGGTCCTAAAACGTTCCGAATTTCCGGGTAACGAGTCCAGTATGATTTCTTCTGATCTCTTGAGCTCCATCATGTTTGATGACTCAGTCAGGTTGACTTCTCATCTGAAAATTTTTAGTTACTTTTGTCCTCTTGCCGCTAGAGAAGCCGATAAATTCTAGTTGATTTAGGTTTCTAATCTTATCTTTTTCTTTAGTGGGTATTTTTTGAAAAAGATTCACAAAGTCATCCACAAGCCGGATCCCGAGAACGGTGATCGTTTCTTATTGAACCTTGAACTTGGCTCAAACAACACCAATCAAATATTTCGGCTGTCAGAGCACGTTTACCAGCCGAAAGGAAAAGACAACTTGTGCCTTCCTGATGGAATGAACTGGAATAACAGCGCTAAGGTCTACTTCATTCTACCTGTGAAGGATCAAGGAAAATGGGTGCAGCATTTTATTCATCAACTTACTGACGCCAGTCTATTAACCAATGACACGAATTTTCACGTAATGGTGATTGACTTTGAAAGTAAAGACATCGATATGGCCAAGGCTTTCAACACACCTCTACTCAGCAGTAGACATAACATCATTTCACTGACTGGTAAATTCTACAAAACACTTGCATTAAACAAGGCCGTCCAGTTTGTTCCCAATGCTTATGACATCATTTTCCTTTTCGATCTTCACGTTGATGTTCCAGCAGGCATCATGGACAGCGTGCGAATGGTAAGCACTGATACACAGTCGTTTGGATCTTGTAACTGATCGTTTCATTCCGATCATGCTTGGCGGAATAATATGTGTTGCTGAAGAACAAGTACTTCTTGTGCATTGTCGTAAATCGATTCGTAAAAACAAAGCACCGATAAGAGATCTGTTTGTACAATGTAACTACACAAATGCCTAATTGGGAAATTTGAGTTTGGGTATGTGTTCATAAAGCACCGCTCCCTCGTTTCATAACGCTCCAAAGCCTTTAGTAAGGGTTCCAAAACGGATCAGCTAGCAATATCCAAGCCTGGGTATTCCGTTCTTTACATTAACACATGCTTACCAGTTTTGTCCCATGCAATGCGAACGTCTTCTTCCAAGCCCCGATGGAGAGTTTTGAGCTTGTGAAGTAAGTCTAGTGGGATACCAAATCATGCCTCGGTCTTTATTCCTTTTAGAACACCATCGCAGGCCGGATGGCTTACTTTCCTGCTGTTGGTCGACTAGAGTGCGGCAGTTCTTCTGTAGAACACAGAGGCTTTTGGCAAATGAACGGCTACGGATTTTTGGCCATATACAAGTCAGACTGGGACAAATTTGGTGGTGAGTTTCAGTTTGTTGCATGTGAGAGGTAGATGCATGAAACTGTTTAGTCAATAGACTTCTTTATCTTCTTTTAGCAATTACTCCCTCTTTTCTTGAGATCTGATCAAGGTTCAAAGGCCCTTTTGTGGTGTTAAGAGCAAATCCGCGCAAAAATCAAACATTGCATGGCAAAGTTAAAAAACTTAAATTCGCTGTTCTTTTGCATACAAGTAGCCTTTAGAATGTATACAATTGCTGTGTAGTTTCTTCCTTGAAAAAATTATTTGCTTCCGCAAAAACGAAAACGCTTCGTTTTCAGTCCAGGGATCGATTTGGCGACACCGAACAGGTTTAAAACTGGTCATGATTCACTCGACTCGCGTATCAAAACAACTGCGCTAGAAAAAGCGATTCAAGTTCCAAGTTGTTGTATGACCTATAGTCTAAACACCGTGATTTATAAAGATTAGATTAATTCCAGTATTCAAGAGAAGTCAAAAGCTTATGGCTCTCCCGTGTTGCGTAAAACGGTAGGCGAAAAACGATAAATTTGAGCATGTGCCTAAGTTCAAAATTTCATAACATTACGAATGATAAAACTAGAGTTCATGAGCTTTCGGTAGATGTAAAGGTTAGTTTGGGGAAATGAATTAGGAATTTTTCACATTTTTTTGAAAATCGTGCAGAAAGACATAAAATCACGCCATCCTGTTGTGTACATGTGACCATCAAGACATTGATATAATAAAAATTAACATGGCTCCGATGCATATAGCAAAGTAAATATAATAACCTTAACTCAAATGTTGCCGTTTTGCCCATTCTGCGGTCTCCGAAAGTTTGACATCTGCACCGTCGCATTATGTTGCGGTTCGATCAAAATGGCTGCTCCTAAAAACGTCTAAACTTTGCAATTTGTGTTCCTTGTGTGCTTGATACGACGTGTTGGTGTTCTTTGCGACAAAATTCATTAAAACACTGATTGAGCCAACTATTTAAAGCTTATGTTCAGAGTTTTCTACTGTCGATCCTGTTCATCATTTATCCGCTGTTTGACATACTGTATGCAAATTTGTTTCCCTTGAAATCTATAAACAATTTGCATAGAGGCCTGTACGGGTCCGCAAATGATCCCGGGCCGCAAATGATCCCCAAATTGGACCGCAAATGATCTCCACCCCGAACCGCAAATGATCCCGACCAAAATATAACGAATGGCATGGATGCTGAAATAGTGTGGATAGGGAATTGGCGTGAACAGTGATTATCATGGCTCACAACTGGCATCTTTTCCACACTTTGTGCTGAATTTTTTTTATTCACTCTAACAACTGACAACTGACAAACAAAACTGCTGATTTGAAATGCAGGCCAGAAGTTTTGTTTTCTTTGCAACCAGAATCCCTCTAACAGATTTTCGTTAATGACGCAATATACGCCTCGTAGCTCTCCTCAGCTAAACATTGTTATTTTGGTGTTACAGTATCTTCAAATCAAATCTAATCAGTCCATTAGCGTCATACGACTGATAACAACGGCAGCAACAACAACAAGAACTTAATGATTTAGATAATAAGATTCCGTCTAACATATGCAGCGCTGCTTGCTTTTTCGTTGCCATGCGTGTCTTCAGCTAAATTTTTCTTACTAAAACTCCTCCAGGATGCAACTGTTGCAAAAAAACGCTGTCGTTTGAATAAACCTGTAACGCTCCACCTTCACCGCTCTGAAAGACACCGGGTGAGTAACAATCGAACTGCCTTCCACTTGTGGGGCAAATTTCTTTACTTATTTTCCCCTCGCCGTATTTCTGCTTTATTTCCTGAACAACTGTTAGTTGGGAATTCTGCGATGCTGTTGGTTCCAGGCTATGGTAATGAAGCTCAGCTATGGCCCAGCAAGGCCATATCCTCCCTCTGCGTACAATTTTTAACGAGGATGCTGAACAAAAGACTTTTATTTCCACAGGCAATCGGTGAAATCAACTGCAGAAATTTAATTTTTTTTTTTAACAGCTAATCATACTATGTGTGCATTTTAATTCTCTGTTGTCCTTGTGATTTTTACATGCTCGATTTCAATGAAATCACACGTGCACCGGAAGCATTGATCATACGCAACAGAAATGAAATCCGATTAAGCTTGCTCTCCAACGTTCCACACAATTAACAGAAGATTCGCAGCCCACGATCACAACAAATGTCTTTAGAAAATTATTGTACTTCGCTAAAGGTCTTGAAATGGACAAAGTCTTTGGCCCTTAAAGCGATGTGTGTTACTTGACAGAACGTCACGCAATGTCACAGATTTTCCGCAAAAATCGAAAATAATAAAACGTGTTTTCATATCAATCCATGCCATTCCTTATTTTTTAGCCGGGATCATTTGCGGTTCGGTGTGGGGATCATTTGCGATCCGGGATCATTTGCGGTCTGGGATCATTTGCGGACCCGTACAGATCGGCATCCGCGGCACAGATTTCGTGTGCCACGGAGCAACCGTCGCGCTGTTCGCTCCACGCTGATTGGATGATGGTAAACAATGCCCTGTTTCAAATCTCCTGTGAGAGGGGAGTCAGGGGCATATTCGCGCCGGCGATTCATCTACTGACTAGCCTGGTGCGAGGTTTATAGCGCGTCAGTAGATTGAATGACTTAACGGCGTAATTTCGTTCAGTCTGTTATGTTGAGAGATTTTACGCCGTTAAGCCTTACGCCGTTAACTAAAGGCGTAATTTCGTTCAGTCTGTTGTATATATTGGGAGATTTTATGCCGTTAACTAACGGCGTATTTTCGTTGAGTCTGTTATATATATTGAGAGATTTTACGCCGTTAACTAAAGGCGTATATTTCGTCCAGTCTGTTTTATTTATTGGGAGATTTTACGCGGTTAACTAACGACGTAATTTCGTTCAGTCTGTTATATTTATTGTGAGATTTTACGCCGTTAACTAACGGCGTAATTTCGTTCAATCTTTTCTTTATATTGGGAGATTTTACGTCGTTAACTAACGGCGTAATTTTGTTCAGTCTGTTTAAATTTATTGGGTTATTTTACGCCGTTAACTAACGGCGTAATTTCGTTGAGTCTGTTATATTTATTGGGAGATTTTACGCTGTTCAACGGCGTATTTCCGTTCAGTCTGTTATCAGTATATGTTGAGAGATTTTACGCCGTTAACTCACGGTGTTATTTCTTTTACTAAGTATTTGTGTTATATATATAGTAGTGATTATATTTAGTGTACGATTTTACGCTGTTAACTAACGGTGTTAAATCCTACAATATACAGACCGCGTTTGTGGCGTTAAATCTCACAATTTATTATATAGCTGTCTCACAAGGACTGGGGACTACCGAATTCACGAATTTGATTGGCTGAAATCAATATTGAAAGCGGTCTAGATTTTCCCATCTAGACCGGTCAAGAAAAATAAGGTACAAAGAATATAAAAATTGGCAGATAAGACAGAGCCATATAATAAACATCTTATTAACCGAGCTAGGTCGGTCTGTATGGAATAATCTTGACCTCGGTCGCTGGTACAGACCTCACTGCGTTCAGTCTGTACTGGCGACCTCGGTCAAGATTCTCCCATACAGACCTCCCGCTCGGTTAATAAGAACTAAATACAGACCGAGATAATCGCATAATTCGCCGTTATCTGATACGCCTCGATCTAGAAGCAGCGGAAATCGACACAACTGGTTCGCGAACGTTACTTTCTGTCGGTGGTTTCCTCTTGCGAGGCGACGCGCGAATCCAGAAAGATATCGAAGGTATGGCGCCAGGTTTTAGACATATTTTTCTCGCAAGAGTCTTTCTTAGATCTTCATTTCTAAAATGTCTGGAACAGACCTTTGTTGAGTCGGATATTTTAAAGTCTTTTCCTTCGACTCGCCTGATGGTCTGTATCCATTTCTTCTCCACTTTTTTTTCTTTAGGAAATTGGAAGTAGAACACTTTCGACCCATACTCTTCGCGATAGCCTTTTCTGGTGCATTCTGGAACACAGCAGTGTGTAGGCATTCCTTCCTATTCTGAAACGTGTATTCTAAGCGGTGATTGACCCCAATTGAGCATTATTGTCTTCACACAATAGCAAAAACTTGACCTAAAACCACTAAACCTGCGCTGTGTTTACGTCTGAGAGGCCTTTCTGCTCTCGTTTCCATGCAAAATCGTTACCAGTCCCGAGCGCCTTTGGCCATCATGAAGTCGTGTATCTGCTCTTTATTTTCTCACTACCTGTTCCAATTGATTTTATTCATTGACATCCTTAGGAATGAATACAAAGGACTACCAGTACAGCTGGGGAGGGGAGGACTGGGATTTACTTGACCGCGTGATGATGTTACCTGTGGAAGTGGAACGGATTAGGCATCCAGGCCTTTATCATCATTATCATCCCAAACAGAGAAAGTGGAATTAGTATGGTAACTACTGAAGCACACTTCTAAGCATAAATAACAAGGAAAAAAGAATACAGCAGGAGTCGTGGGAAGCTTATACAGGACCGGGTTTACACTGGAAGCTAAAATAACTTGGACATTTAGTCTGTGTGTTCAATATTCGGTTCGATTTTGTTATATATTAGTCTGAATTTCAGCTGTCTCTCCCCTTTACCCCAAGGGGGCGCTTGGGGTAAAGGGGAGAGACGGCTGAAATTCAGACTAGTTATATATATGAACATCTCCTTAATAACGCAATCGAATTTACCACAATAATGCGCAAGCATGTGGAAAAGAGGTGCTGCAGTCTCTTGCCACTGGTTTCTAGACGGAGTTTACTGTCCGCCTGCGCGCCCCAACGGGTCTCCACGCGCATCATACGTCCTACATCACACAGGGAACTTAAACATAACACGATTTTGGTTTGACAACCGAGGGTCTTGCTTCTTGCAGCTTGAAATCTCCAATGAGCCCCGATTTGCAAATACAGGACAGATAGCACTGTTTTAATTAATCCTTGATCTGTGAGCTGCAGGATTCATTCGCTTGTAAAGATAGATGGAGCTACTTGTGTGATGGCTGTATACGAATAGAACCATGGCGACTACCCAGAACATTAACGTTGGAGCCGAATATTTAATTCTCTTTGAAGGAAAAAAAGGACGGATATTGAATTCGGCTTCAGGTCTAGCCTTGCTGCGACGATTTACGGACAAATAACTGAGGAAAAATAGCAATTCATTCGTTGATCACGGGATCCAACTCAAGAGTGTATGAGCATTGTCATTGATTTTTTCTTAAACGAACAGGCATCAAGGAAAAGCAATTTTATACAACCAATAAAAAACAATTTAAACAAAATATTCATAGCGAAATTTCTATGCACCGTTTTACAAACTGATTTAAACCTTCACACTAAATTCAACCCATGCCGAAATCGAATAAAGGAAACCAAATCTTCCAGACACTCTGTCTGTTTGCTACGCTCAAAAGGCACTTTAAAAACTCTGTAAAAGTTACAATGTTTTAACCAACGAGCTATACTTAGATGCCATACATCTGTAGCACGCTGGTGAGGAAAATTGGCCGTCAGTCCAACTATTAATACATGTCAAAGTTGCTGTGTGTGATGTGCATTTGCTGAGGTCAACAGAAAGGTGCCTAAACAAAACACGGCCCGTTGAGAGGGGTTGCAATCTTCTCGCAATACTTTTTCAACTTTTTTTTTTTTTACATAAAATAGCTAAACTTAAGCTGTAAACATCTCAGTATTTGCGAGCTGCACAACTAAAAAAAAGGAACGAACATCAAAGTACAATTGTATCGTAGGAACAAGCACACGCTACAGAGTTTTACGTGACGATTTTCCAAACATTTTCCACCAGGTAATGTCTCTGCAGAGTCTACATATCCGCTCGTGTGAGGACTTCAAACGTGAATTTAATACTCTTCCACGAATCGGAGAATGCACACAGTTACGATGATTCCTACAAGCTGAGAATGAAAATGAAAACAAAAACAAAAAAAAAAACCAATACTGTACATCAGCTTCGTAAAAGAAAAATCTACCGTAATTTACATCAAATCTAGAGGCCAACCCTACAGTTGCTTTATGCAGAAATATTCTTGTACTGATCCCTTCTTAATTCATACAAGTACAGTTTGTGAATGGATTAATTACATTGCACTGTCAGCTAATTCTAGATCTAAACTACTCGATCTTTTAAAAAACTATATTCACAGCTACATTGATAGTAAATTGATGACACTGTGAAAATCCAACAGAGTAATACAAAAATAACTCAAGTACATGAATGTAATAATGGTCACGGTATATAAACATGTCAGGTCGGCATCTCAGCTGTATTCACGGCAGCCCCGACAAGATGACAAAAGATTTGCTTGATTTGAAAACTAACAGCAGTTGCAGCCAGTTAACTAACCTGAAGACAAGCCACTCCTATTCCAACAATTGCAAGAATGAAGAAATGTTCTCGAAAGAATTCCTCTACTTGTGTCAAACAACCCTAAAAAAAGACATTTGACTTCTGGAAATCCACCATAACAACATATCAACACAACCAAAACTAAAGGAACTGCGGATAATCTCTAATTCAAAGATAAATTTAAAATTTACAACGCATGAAACAGTTTGACTAAATCTAACACATTAAGCAAAAAATCCACTCTTGTCTTCTGAAGGAACGGCAAATTGTGTTGACTGAACCAAGAGGTGTAGAGTTCGTTTTATCGATTGTTGAAAGACTTATTCCTTCTGCCAGAGATCTTTTCCCTTTAACTGAGTGGCAGAAATGAATGTAAGTCTAGTTTCATACTTTGCTAGGGGTAAGAGGGACGAGTGAGTGTTAATCAAATCCTCACTGATGATTTGAGTTCATATCGTTATTCAAAAATCCTCCGCAATAATGTCAAAGCATATGTAAACAGAGCGCCCTTTACAATGTACCTCATTATTGATATTTGATGGATGCATCCTTTTGCCACACCCCTCAGATACAGTTTTACAGCATGAGTCAGGGACAACATTCTCATTTCCATCCCTTTGCTGCCACGATGTACCATTCCAACTCTTTCCACCAGTGTCACCACAACATCGGTTCTGAGGTGAGAAAGGAGTAATCAAGTGTTTAAATAAATAATTTACAATCATTTTCATGTCATGAAAATGAAAAGATTGCACAAAATGTTTATGTAGTACTTGGCATTAATTTTTATTAAGAACCTGACCAACCTCTTGTTGCAGTGTATCAATTGAATTTGTGACAGCATCGTTCACACCATACTGCTGGTTCATTTTATCCTTTATTGACGTTTGTATCTCATCTTTTATCTATAAACAGAATGAACAAATACTAATGTACACATAGATGTATTTCTGACACCTCTCCAGTATGGTCTTGTGACTGTGGCAATCGTAACTTCTCAACACCACAATTACTGATGAAAAAAAAGGCGAGTTATTGACGGTGAACGATGTGGGTTGAAACTTAAAAGTAATAAATAAATACAAAATTACAACAATTGTTTAAGTAAAGGTGATAGGAAAGAAATACGCTGAGCCAACTTGAAACAATAATACTTACATTGTTACGATTACTGCAAAACTGCGTTTGACGAAAAAACACTGTCCGAAGACGAAAGGAAGAATAAAGGAACCCAACGAATATATGAAATTCATATGTCTGAACTGCGGTTATAGAAACGTATTTGTGCACGATCCTCGCAGTAAAGTGCACTATTTAAGCAATAGTGAAAATCAGACCTGAAAAAATTCAGGCCATCATCTTACGGGTTCATGTAGAATTAATTTGATGATCTGCTCCCGGTTGGCTTGTTAGCTCAATTGGCAGAGCGCTGCATTAGTATCGCAGAGGTCAGTGGTTCGAATCCCGTACAGGCCTAAATTTTTTCAGGTCTGATTTTCACTATTGCTTAAATAGTGCTCTTTACTGCGAGGATCGTGCACAAATACGTTTAAATAAAGGAACCACTTGAAAGCGAACTGCGACTAGCGTGACTACCGAAAAAGATGGGCCCTGAACAGAGAAAACTAATTTTATATAATGCACGAAAAACTAAAATTAGTGCATGCGAGAACGACCAACTGAAAGTGCAATTGACGCCAATAATTGCTAAAGAAACAATAATGAACGAAAGTATGCGATGTGGAAAACAAGAGAAGCTAACTAACCGGTGAAAAAACACTAATAGACGACGAGAAACAGCAACGACACTTAAAGGGACACCATAATTAATTATTGACTACATTCCGCACGCTAAGATCTTACAGGTCTGTCTCAAGAGTAGAAGCTGCTTGCAGTAAAGAACAGTCTACACATTGTATCACAACGAAAAAAGGCTGTTGTCAAAAGATGGCTACGTTAACAGCAACAAAAAATAGGTCCGCAATGCGTACGTGTGTGGCCTACGAAATTGAGCTGCTTTTTAATATCTGGTGTCTTATTGGGTTTTAATTAGAAGAGCTAATATCTGATTACAGTCAGATAGTTTTCAATATTGTTCCTGTTCGTTGATAAAACAAGATCACTAGCATGCAATAATCCTGAAATGTTCATTTTCAAGACGAGGGTTAATGGCCAAACTTGCAATTGAGGTCTCATTTTGACAATAAACACCCCAAGGATGCACAAGTAACCTGAGGATTTTAGGAACTAAATGAAACGTCAGCATCATCTCCCATGGTGGCCTGCTAGACTCAGTCACGATTTTGTTTAGGTAACGAAGTGGAATTGAGTTCTGAAGTTTGTAGGTTGGTTGTCTTTTCCAAGGCAAGTGATATGAAATTAACTCTAAGGAAGCATTTCACATGAATATTTTTAGCATCTTGTGTACCAGTAAATGAGGAACGAGTACTAAACTTTCCAGAAGGGCCGGGACTTTCGGGAAATGATGTAATCTACCCTAGAAGCCATTGGGAGCTTGATTTGGTTTGAAGGTATGACTAATTTTGGACGAAACTACATGTAAAGTAACACAATGCTGAGCATAGGTTTCTATTGTCCATTTCGGCACAAAGTTCTATTCTCAGTTGGTTGAGAGCAAATCATTTACTATAATTATTGTATTTGGGTTTTGTGGGACTGTATTTTCCATAAAGAACACAGAAGAATTTAGTTGAGGTAGGTGGATATGGGGTTGTAAATGAAAGAATTTAGGGAAAAAAGATAGGTGCCTAACAGGATCAGAACACAAGCAATATTTTAATGAATCATATGTTAAATAGTACTCTGTAGTAACATTACTTTTTAACATTGTGAATAATTTTTCCTACTAAGAATTACAATTGAGCTAGAGGTTTTATTCAATAGTAAGTTCAATAGAGATAGAGTGTCACCATAATATATTTCAGGAACAATTATCAGAGATATCACTTAAACACAACAGAGTTCAAGGTACAGGCAAGCACATGATGGTATCATATGATTTAAAGTACCAGAATCTTTCAATTGAGCTAACCGCCTCCCGGTTAGCTCAATTGGTTAGAGTGCTGGACTGTTGTACAGGAGGTCGAGGGTTCAAGCCCCGGCCGGACCAACACTCAAGGTCTTAAAATAACTGAGGAGAATGTGCTACCTTTCTATAATATCAAGAAATGGATAGACATTCTAGTCTTCTCGAATAAGGATGAATAAACCATAGGACCCATCTCCTGCATCTTTAATTAGATCGTTTGATTAGGCAGGGGACATTAAAGAACGGACATCACGAGATTACTGTGACGTGGGGGAGGGGTCGCCTTTGTTGATTGTAAACTGCCACCGGCAGTCTGGTAAAGTCCCCCGCACAATATTGTAAAGCGCATTTGATCATATGCAAATGTTAATCTGCATCCTCTAAATGTCAATTCGTGTTAATTCGTGTTAAGTTTTCTTATTGTTGTTATTTCATGCCAGTGTGCTTCCCAAATTCAAGCTATGTGAGACATGAAATGAATAGGTGAATAAATAAATCAGATTGTGCCATGACTTGTAAATTTCGTTTATTCATAATTATTTTTAGTTTAATTCTGTGTGTGCATGTGCGTGTGTGTGTGTGTGTGTGTGTGTCCCAACCTTAATATTGTAATTCATTCTATGTAATTTGGCTTCCTAGCCCGTGTGTGTGTGTGTGTGTCCCAACCTTAATATTGTAATTCATTCTATGTAATTTGGCTTCCTAGCCCTGTTAACCTTCAAGTTATTTTAGGAAGCCAACACCCTCTTAATTTTAAATTCTATTTGATGTTAATTTAACCTTCCCAAGAATAAGGGTTAATAAAGTTGTTGTTGTTGTTGTTGTTGTGGCTACACACTTTGTGTAAGCCACATAATGACAATAATTTATGAAATCCTTTTATAAAATTTAGTAAAGTTTAAAGCAAATCCAAACTGCTGAGATCTTAATTTCAATGTGTTTTGTCCAACTTAAATTGTACTTAATTAAGAGAGGTGTGATTGACAGAGGTTGAACTGTTTTTGTGATGCTATTCCATAACTTGTGACAAACATAAGTTAAGCTTCCTCTGCCTCTAGAAACCTTCATACAATTATTTATAATTTTACCATGCAGATCAAACATCCAAAAAAGCCTGTATGGCGTACATCATGGAGTGCAAATTGAAGAGGATTTGTGAGGTGAATAAAAGATACTGTTAATTCATACCTTAAATCATCTACAACTACACAAAAAGGTATCTTCTATTCTGACTAAATGTTTAAGTGCAACTTCCTTTCATCTCCAAACACTCAATGGCTATGCTCCCTTGAAAAATGTTGAGTCTTAAGTATTACAATTTACTACTTTTAGAAATTAGTTGTTTTTTTTTTTTTTTGTTTTTTTTTAATATGAACTTTATTCAACACATATCGGTTAGAAATGATACTACTTACAAAAAATACTATAAATAGAAACGCACTTAAGATACACTATTTACAAAAGGAATGGTTACTTACATTTACACTACCAACGGGAGAATCTCCACTACTTACATGATATTTGCTTAATACACATACACCCCCAAAAAAAGAAATAACTAATTGTACTTATGTCCATAAATTTGTTTTCTGTACTTACAATTACTTGACTTAATTCCTTACTAAAACAAGATTGATTAGTTACATTTACTTATGAAACATTGTTATAGGATATTATTTACTCTGTTCAAACTATTTAATTAATATGCTATTTACACTATTGGTTTAAGGCTAGAGAAGCATTCACTAGCAATACTGTACAAATTATAGTAAATTTTCAACATGAAGTTTAAGGCTGGAGTAATTTCTTAATAAATCATTAAAGTCACACCTTTTCGAACTTAGTTTTTGGCAATATAAGAAGTATTTGGCAAAGAGTAAGCAATGGTTGAATTTAGGTAGTTTTTGTAATTTCCATTATGCAACATTCCAAAAAGTTTCTTGGCAAATGTTGGTGAATATTTCAAATTGTTTGGAGGAAAATAACTTTATCAAAGAAGGACTTAGCCTCTTCACACTCAACAAAGGAATGCAAAATGGAGTCGGATTCATTGCAATAAAGACATTTACACTCTGTTTCAAATGCAAAGCCATATAGCTCTTTCCTGGTGACTATTATTCTATGGAGTAATTTGTAATTAAATTCTCTAAGTTTATTTTCTTTGCATGTTTTGCTTATCTTAGTGAAAGCTAGGTTCCAATTAAAAAATTTTCCAGGTTAAGATCTTTTTGCCATTTCTTTTGACCGGTGGGTTTGATTTTGGTTGCATTAACATACAGCCAGTAGTAATCTTTGCCATTCATTTTTGTTAAATCTATGACAATGGAGTCAGAGAGTTTGTAGGGAGTGCTACCTAAGAAATTATTCATTTCAATGGGAGGTATGGTTCTCCCCTTCTCAAGTAGATATTTTGGTATCGCTGAAAGAACTTGAAGATGATTTAAAAAATTACATTTGATATTATATCTTTGTTGAAATGTTTGAAATGATAAGAATTTTCCATTGCAATCGAGAAGATCCTGAATTGATAAGACCGCCTTTTCTGACCAATTTGAGTAGAATATTGAATTTCCATTGATCTTAATGTCCTTGTTGTTAAACAAAAGCAGGTCTGACTAGTAGTTAGGTCTATGTAGGGTCTATAGTTCAAGAAAGTTCATCAGGATTTGCCTGTAAAAAAGTGGAAGGCTGGATTTTGCTAAAAGCTTATTGTCATAATTACAGTGAAGGAGAAAGTTGAGACCACCAAACTTTTCAAATAACTGATTCCGGATTGATTTCCAAGTCTCAGGCGAGTATTGATTGACTGTCAAAAGTCTAGATATCCAAGCTAAATTTAAAGACTTAAACAGAATTTTGATGTTTGGAGCACGTAAACCACCTTTGGAATAATCTTGGTACACAACATCCATTTTTATTTTGTCTTGTTTGTTATTCCAGATAAAATTAAAGATAGCACTCTTAATTGAGGGAATGTAGGTATTAGGAATTGTGAGCATCGAGGCCGTGTACATCAGATGAGAAATACCCAAACATTTCACAATGAGGCATCTACCGAGCAAGGACAGGCCACGGACCCTTCGATGTCCAATTTTGTTTTCATGTTTTCCTTATTGTTTTTTTTTTCTCATTAATAAGATATAAAAGTTCCTGGGGCTCTTACTGGATCAGTTGTCCACTTAAGTCCAAAAGGCTTGGAGTTGTTAAATCTCCAGGGACCTAACCATATAGCTTTTGTCTTTTCCACCTTTAGTGAAAGACGCAACGTACTTCCGAATTGATCAACCAGTGTTATTGCGTTTTGTACCAAATTTAAGTTTCTTGGAAATAGCATTGTGTCATATCTGCAAATTGACTGACTTAATGGTCACACAAGGTCACAAAATTTACTACTTTTAGAAATATTAGTTAAATTACCTTGGAAGAGTAGACAAATGCCAGAATCCCAATTGTTAATTCCAGAATGAAAATCAAGATCACCATCACTAAAAACTGTAAAAAATGAAGACAATGGTAAGTTATTTAATATGAATAATTATTGATCAAAATCTTTGGGTGGTCTAAGCAAAAACAACAAAACTTTTTGTACAGAATTACAAGGGGAACATCCCGTATAATATCAACAAGAATTATACAGTACAGTCGAACCTCGATTATCCAGACTCGTCGGGACCTCGGTAAATAGCCCAGATAATAGAGAGTCCGGATAATCGAAAATATGAATATTTATGAGGTAGAAATGTAAACAAAAGTATACAGCAAAGAAAACATCATTTTAATTGTGAAATCTACACAGTCTGTATGTATTTACACTGAATAAAAACTTTCAGTTCAAGTATTTACAAAGGTCTAAAATGTTCAACCACGTTTGTTTGCTTCAAAGAGTTGTAGCTTGATCGCATTGCGAAGTCCATCATTCGTCTTAGCTGCATTAACTGCACAGGGTCAATATCGTTCTGTGATTCCATCCACGTCGAGTATTTTTTGAAACATTGCGATGCCTCTTTAGTCGATATTAGTTTCTCGTCCTTGCCCTTGTCTTCCTCATCGCTACAAACACTTTCGCTTTCCGTCGAATCTCCGACAACAGTGGCTAAAATCTCTTCATCAGACATTTACAGTGAATTCAGGAGCTCGTTTTCCAGCTGATTAAGCTAGTCTTTCGCATCACAAGCATTAGGCATTTCTTCACTGTCAAGTTGTTGTACATGTTCCAACATTTCAACCATGGACTCAGCAATATTATCCTCTCTGAATTCGGGCTGTGAATTTGACTTGATTTTGTCCAAATTTTGAAAAGCACACAAGATAATATGCTGTTTCAACAGTCTTTTGAAAGGATTATCGGGCTTTTTGCGACTTTGAGTTTTCACGATCACAACTAATTAATATTCATGAGAAAATTGGGACCAGAGAAAAAAGTCCAGATAAACAAATAGTCCGGATAACCGAGGTCCGGATAATCGAGGTTCGACTGTAATGAATCTCCATTCCATACTTTTAATGGTTAAATTTCCTTTGACCGCCACAAGGTCCCAGCATAGGCAGACACTTGCTAGAAAATTCCACCTAGTTCTTATAAATCTCCTAACAATTGCATGATTATCAACATACTAGAAAAACATTTCATTTCTATCTAAAACTTTACAAGCACCCCCAGTTAACCTTTAAGTTGCATAACCCTTAATTTTATGACACAAAAGTAAAGTAATAGAAACTCACTGAAATTAAGAAAAACCGATTTTCCTTGGCTGCTCCTAAACATCCCACAATTCCTACAATAATGACCACAACTCCAGCTGCAATCATAAGACCAGGGACAATGACATATATATCAGTATCCAGCAAGCTCTGATAATCACTTTTGTACACCATGATCCATATTCCAACTCCCATAATACCAAGTCCTGCAAGCTGACAACAAATAGAGAATTATGGATTAAAATTAATCTGTGACAGGAGAGTAAACTTCACCAAAACAGAGCATCCATTATGATGTCCCCTTTGGTGAGTAACTTTTGAGTATACTCAAAATCAATAAAGGATGCAGCTTAAGGGAGTTCTTGTGTGCCACAAGGTGCTTCTAGTTTATTATAGCGATAACAGTTAGAAGGCGAGGAGACCCAAGAAGCCACCAGGCTTATGGGAGAGCCACCTCACTTACAATAATAAATTAAGTAAAGAAAAAGTGCTGCGAATGTGCGGCTTGGCCAATTCAGTGATTATTTAAGTAAAAACTCTTGCAATTTCGTCTTAAAGCTGAGAAAGTTTGACGAACGAGTGACTGAAATAGGGAGAGAGTTCCAAATTTTAGGACCTTGGTAGAGAATTGTAAACTGCTTGATATTTGTACGGCACAAAATAATTGATGCGTTCGATAATAACTGGCTGTTCTGGGACCATAGTTGTGAATTTGGCTATTCCTTAAAAAAAGATCGAGAGGCAATGGGGGCAATAAGTTATTTTTTAAATAAAACATAAATTTAGCGATTTCAAACGTATTGACTTGGAAAATATCTAAAATTCCTAGTTTGGAGAATAAAGGGAATAAAAAAAAAGCTACGGTTGAAAAACCACAACATGCTTTGGAAGGAACTTCATTAAGTCACGGAAAGGAAATAAAAGGCAGCTGTTGTACAGGCGATGAATAAACACATCATCTTAAGGGTAAAACCTAAGCTTATTTTGCGACGAACTTCGTTGTCTGGAGGACTAGCTCAGGCAAAAAGATAAGGGGAATTAACTATGTTCTACATGAATGATTACTCGTATTTAAAAATACCACATTAGCAAGACATCTACAAGAAAAACCAAATACGATTATGCTAAGCTGATCTTACTCGAGAGGTTGGGCTGCTGGTTGGCTGATCACAATCACTTACCCAAAATAGGAAACTGAACACGAAAAACAACGTCTTCATGCACACGATGTTACAAACTCCTTCATTTCTCGCCTTCATCATTAAACAGCGCGATAAAATGAGAACAGACAAAACCACAAGCAAGCACAGCCGCAGGAAATCAGTAAATCTCAAGAATTTTGATTTTACTATTGATTAATGCTGAAGTTCATAAACATCAGAAGTAGGCGTGAGGGCCGCCATGTCATACAACAGCCAATCAAACAACACATCCTATTCACGTGACAGCCATGGAACTCATGGCTTTCGGAAAAGAAGGAGCGCTGGACAAGGGTGAAATTTTAAACAGGGAATTGTAACAAACTACTGTCAAAATCTCACAACCATGACATAATAAATCAGAAGGCCTGAATAAATATGTCCCGATTTCGTTGTGTCATGACCATTATCAGTAGAGGTCAGAACATGCGAACGAATCACAAAAACACAAGGTAGATAAGAGTTCTCTCCCACCTCGCCTCGCTTATTTGTTCTTTCGACACAACAACATATGAGAAACCTCTCAGTTTAGTGTTTAAGGTTCTTTTAACTTCACTTTACACGATTGTAACGAGCACTATGACAACGGACAACTACATTTGATCAAGCAGAAACTAAAGAGCTCATTTAATGCCAAGATCATCAACCTATCTACACAGTTTTAATTATTCTATCACATATGTGATTGGGGTATTTGATAATGCACGATAATATGAACGATCATTCGTCACACCTTTCCTCTTACAAAAAAGAAACTAAAAGTGTCACACACCAAAAAAAAATAAAACACAGAACGTCAACACGTAATCGCTGAATCGCTGGACGGCTGGGGGTCTCGTCACGTAATCGCTGGACGGCTGGGGCTCTCGTCACGTCAACACGTAATCCCGAAATCTTGTCGGGGGTTTCCGTTCTCTCTGTGATCTTCGTAGGCCTGTTGGGGGCACTTCCGGCTGGAAGGACGGCGGCTCAGCAGACGGCACTTCGGAGGTTGGAGACGATGGAACGTGCACTGTCCTGTGTCTAGGTGATACTGTTCGAGAACTACTGGGCAGTGGTATTTCCTTTGAAACAACGGTCTGGCTCTGAGCAGGAGTCTCGTCAGTTTTAATAATAGGGAGTTTAAGCAAATCACTACGCATGTCAGTGGTCCCTATCCAGCCGTAGCGGGAAATTCCTCTACGCGAGTGGGAAGGTTTCGGCGTAGTCTGTGGTACGTGAACTTATCTCGCTTCTTTCTTCGCTTTATACATTCTCCTGAGCAATTTTAACTATTGAAATACACTTAACATCTTTAAAAATAGCTTATCGGGAATATTTATCAAGCTTGCTGTCCCTTACTGAGTGAATCTGCCTTTATTTTTGCCGCCGGGTTTGTCGAAGGATCGAAGCAGTGTGCACCGGGAGAACGCAGCGAACGCAAGGAGATATGCGTAGGTAGAAAGTCTAACTTTTCCTTTTCAAACCTCAAAGACTACTTGAAATTCAAATAGCTGAAGCCGAGGAATGACGAGGGTCATGAGGGACCGTGTAGAAACTTTGCTTTGGTGTTTTTAAGCTCCAAACTGGCAATTTTACAACACGTAAGCTTAAATATTTTAATTCACTCATTCACTGTGCACAGGATCGCTTACAATTTTTTTTTTCCAAACCTTAGAATCCCTCGTCCCTTTGAACGAAGTCATTTTGAGTTTTTAGACGTGCAAAAACTACCGCGAAGACGCTTAATTTATTGGTTTTAAACTTCTCAGCCGTACTAGGTTTGTAGTTTGCGTTGCTTAAAGTTGAATTTTGGCGGGCTACGGCGACGTACCCTCCCCAAGCCTCGTCAACCACGATAGCCGTAGCAGCGCCAGCTGTAGTGATTTGCTTAAACTCCCTAATGTCACGCCGGTTTCTCCGAAAAACTGCACCTCCAGCCTTAATAAGGAAACTACGAGGACCCGCCGAATCCAGACAGGTACCCGGTGTCCAGACCTTTTGCCCAGGCAGTCTCATTCGCACGATTTCACCAGGGCTAAGGTTAGGAAGTGGCTTTGCGTATCGATCATAGTATTCCTTCTGACGACGCTTCTTGTCTGACATAACACGCACATCGTCACGCAATGACTAACAGGGCCTCAGAAGAGACTCGGACGTGGGCAACAACGTACGACAGAGACGAACCATTAACCGCTGCGCAGGGATGGTAGCCATTCCCTCTGTTGGGGTGTTACGCCAATCCAACAAAGCTTGGAATTCAGGGACACCCGATTGTTTGCATTTCTTGAAAAGACGTTTCACAGTCTTCACAGCATTTTCGGCTTTGCCATTCGATCGAGGATATCTCGGCGAGGTGGTGATGTGATTGAAATACCAGCTCTCCGCGAATGCTTTGAACTCTTTGGACGAAAACTGTGGACCATTGTCAGTAAGAATAATCTCCGGTATGCCAAAACGTGCAAAAATGGCCTTCAACTCACGAACTACGGCTAGTGTTGTGATAGCATACAAACGGGAAACCTCGATGAAATTGCTGAAATAATCAGACACAACTAAAAGGGTACGTCCATTAGACTCACACAGATCAGCAGCCACTTTAGCCCTGGGTCGGTAAATTACTTCATGTTGAAGGAGTGGTTCCTTAGTCTGAGACGTACGATAAGCCAGACACACGTCACATTTTGAAACATAATCTTTGACATCTGAAGCAATTCGCGGCCAGAATAGGCACTCCCTAACTCTTCTCAAACACCCTTCTGTTCCTATGTGTGTAGAGTGTGCAACAGACATCAATTCCTTGCGCATACAAGTAGGTACAACCAGACGAGGACCCTTGACGACCAGTACATCCACAGGTCGCCCAAGCTCTGTCACAGGCTCTTTCACAGTGAATAATTAAAGAGTTTGTAAAGTGGTTAAGTTGGACTTGCTTTTGAGCTCCGTAAATGTAAAGTTGTGTGAAATAATCAAAGAAATCAAGTCTTACCTTCATAGAGAGTAGTCTTTGTTGTTCTCCTCGCGATTTGAGGCCGTTTTGATGTGTTTGGGCTTGACGCCCTAAATTACCGTGCATAAAATACGGTAAGGTCGGAAACTTCTGTTGACACATGCTCGCCAAAATCACTCGAAAACAACACTTAAATACTTTCCCTCGAATCAACACTTGGCAGCACGAAAGCCAAATAGTTGCCCTTTAACTTCACCGAAAAAAATCCCACAAAAGATGGTTTGTCGAGCAACCAATCCAGCGAGAATTTCAAATTAGCGGCCGTTCTGAATTCTTCTAATTCGTGGAAGGAACATCTTGTGCAGCTGAGAGACCGTTAATGCGCGGTTGAGAGAGATTTGACTAGGGTCCAGGTCGACCGCGCATTAACAGTCTCTCCACTGCACAAGATGTTCCTTCTCACAGACAAGTTTGCTCTATGGTCGACTTCTTCCAACTCTCGGACAAAAACAGAGGCATTAACGTCAGGCAAATGGGCTCGGCTCAACGTAACAGCAATCAGCATCGTCTCTCCTTTTAGGTAAGTTACATCCAAAACGTACTTCTGCAACCTCAAAAGCATTCTCTGAAGACGCTTTGGCGCTACACACAGTTCTTCTTGGAAGATAGACTCCAGAGGCTTGTGGTCTGTTTGTACACGAACAGAATCACGGCCATAAATGTAAGCATCAAATTTCTCACAGGCAAAGACGATCGCCAAAAGTTCTCTCTCAATCTGTGCGTAGTTTTCTTCAGTAGGGGTCAAGGCTCGTGAAGCATACGCCACAGGCTGTTCGCTTTGAAGTAACACAGCACCACGACCATGTTGAGACGCATCACATTGGATCGTAACCTTCTGTTGTAGATAGTATTAACGGAGTATCGGTGACACCGACACAACATCTTCGAGTTGCTCAAATGTTCTCTCTTGGGGCTCGTCCCAGTGTCACTCCACGTCTTGGCGGGTGAGGTCTCTGAGAGGCTTGGTAATATCTGACAATCGGGGCAGAAATTTGCTAAGGTACTGAACCATTCCCAGGATACGCTGTACACCTGCAACATTGTCCGGTCGGGGCATTTCACGTATGGCTCGAACTTTCGCTGGATCTGCTCGAAGACCTTCACTGCCACATGCCCGATAAACGGAACTTCTCTCATCCTGAGCTTCAACTTGTCGCTGTTTAAATGAATTCCACGCTCTTCACATCTCTGAAGGAACGCTAAAAGACTCTTGTCGTGATCTTTAGATGCTGCTTCCAATGAATCACCATAACCAACAACAACAAAGTCATCTACTATGACTTCAACTTCATTCAGTCCTTCAATCAATTCGTGCATCTTGCGTTGAAAAATTTCAGACGCAGATTTAATTCCAAAGCGCATCCTTTTCCAACGATACCGACCAAACGGCGTATTAAAGGTAGTTAGGAACGATGACTGCTCGTCAAGAGCAACATGCCAGAATCCACAGGCAACATCAAGGACAGTAAACACTTTGGCTCTATGTAGCCTAGAAGCAACCTCTTCGATGGTAGGCAAGGGATAATTCTCTCGTTGCAGAGCCCGATTGAGATCCTTAGGGTCCAAGCGAATGCGTAAGGCATCATTTGGCTTCGGTACGACAACCATTGAACTAATCCAAGTTGTGGGCGTTGTCACACGAGCTACAATTTCTCGCTTCTCCAAATCTCCTAAAGTCTCTTGTAGACGTTCTCGGATGGCAACCGGTACTCGACGAGGAGAGCGTTGAACCGGCTTCACCGTTTCATCTACTCCATGTGATATTCTCCAGGAAGTTTACCAACTCCATCAATGAAAACGCGAGGGAATTTTTTGACCAACAGATCAGCGGACAAAACAGGCTCGGTTGGCACATCATGGGCATATACGTCACCTTCAGAGATCTGGAGCCGTTTCAACTGATCATTGTCTGAGTACAATGAAATATATGAAGTTCATATATTTTGAACTGCGGTATTAGATACGTATGATGCACGATCCTCGCAGTAGATAGCGTTATTTAAGCAATAGCGAAAATCAGACCTGAAAAAAAATCAGGCCTGTACGTTTATTACGAATCAACTTAACGGCCTGCTCCCAGTTGGCTTGTTAGCTCAATTGGTAGAGCGCTGCACTAGTATCGCAGAGGTCAGTGGTTCGAATCCCGTACAGGCCTGATTTTTTTCAGGTCTGATTTTCGCTATTGCTTAAATAGCGCTATCTACTGCGAGGATCGTGCATCATACGTATTGTCTAAGTACTTGATGATTTTCATTCCAAAACGAGCTTTCCTTCCAAGTATAGGCCTGACCCTTTTTGCTGTCCATCAGATTACAGTCAAGAAAACATCTGAAATCTCCACGCCAAACTCTCAAACAAACTCTACCAAGGATAGGAATCCATGTCCCACCATACGAAATAATCGCCGTGCTTACTGGGGTCACGTTAATCAAATTAAAGTCTCTTGTCGCTTTCTTATACAAATGCAAAGGGACTACGTTACATTGTGCTCCAGTGTCCGGCTGAAAGCGAAGATAATTTCCTGACTCCAATTTTAATGTTAAAAGCTGCGGATCATCAAGAGTCACCGCTGAAATCTCTTCCACGCCAAAAACTTCGTCTAAAGATCCATTCTCTGAAAATCCATCTTCCAAATAATGGACACGATTGCTTCGCTGCGAGGGTTTGGGCACCGATCCAAAACACACCTTCGCGAAATGGTTTTGCTTGTTACACTTATCACACTTTTTTCCAAATGCTGGACAGTTTTCACGCTTTGACACATCATGCATACGCCCGCAATAAACACATTCTTTCACTCGGGAGTCAGCACCTCTAGGGAATCGACCACACCTCTTTTTCCCTCCTTTCGACTTTTTAGAAAAGGCATTTACGCCACCCAGGGCCCAGTTGTTCGAAGGCTGATTAGTGCTTACCCAGGTTTCTATATTTCTCTGTTCAAAAGTGGTTTCGGGATGATTTTTCCCATTTTATTAGAGCATCAATTATCAAATTGTAGACAAATGGAATTAAACTGAAGTTTTTTTTTTTTTAAAGCTTTCAGATCTGAAATCAAATTTCACACAAATCCTTGGTTATTTTTACCCACCTTTGAACAACCCGGCCCAGATCTGTATCCCCAGTGCTGGTACCTCCAACAACTTTCATTTGTTCCATCGTTGTCTCGTACGCCCGACAAATTTCATCAGTTTTCTCCAGTGACAAATCCTTTTCGCGAAGCAATCTTTCACGTACCCTTGAATCCTGAATTCCGAAAACGAGCTTGTCTCGTAAAATTTGATCTGCCGTAATGGTTTCAAATTCGCATCGATCAGCTAATTGTCGCACGACTGTCCGATAATGGTCGTACGTTTCTCCTGCTTCTTGCATTCTAGAGTAAAACCTTATCTTTCTAAAAGAACATTCTTCAACGGCTGGCAATAAGCAGCAAAATTCTCTAACACCGGCTGTATTCTGTCACTGTTACCTTCGTCAAACGTAAACGTCGAGAAAACTTTCCTAGCTTCGGCTCCGATCACCGTCAGTAACGTCGCTATTTGTACGGTCTCGGGTTCTTGGTGCAATTTCATAGCTACCGAATAATTTCTCCATGCCTGCTCAAATTACTTCCACTTTTCTGCCGCGTTTGAATCATGGATATCAAGCGGTGTTGGCGGTGGCAAAGTAAATAAGACTCCACTTCTCGCGCTCGAAATATCCGAAGACGAACTTGAAGAGTGCTCAGCTTCTCCTCCTCCCGGCATTTCAGTAAAATATACTTTACGTAGGTTGGGTATCCTGACACCATGTAACCAGCGATATCACAACGGACAACTACATTGGATCAAGTAGAAACCAAAGAACTGAATTTAATGCCAAGATCATCAACCTATATACACAGTCATAATTATTCAGGGATTGGTCAGAAAAGCCAAGTGTCAGTGAAAACTTCTTTGTGTGGCCTCTTTTCCAGGCCATGCGTCGCACATGTGACCATTCCGGGGGCCAGAAAAATTTCTGCTGATTCAGTGCGAGCTAGTGCGCCTGCAGGAGTCATAAACAAGAACTTTC
Organism: Stylophora pistillata; assembly: GCF_964205215.1. NCBI lineage: Eukaryota > Metazoa > Cnidaria > Anthozoa > Scleractinia > Pocilloporidae > Stylophora > Stylophora pistillata. Next base: position 18,166,447 of record NC_142528.1, on the reverse strand, counting down.
AATATGGCCTAAGCTGAACCGAATTTGTAAAGGTTGATAGTTTCTAAAGAAACTGTTTGGGGCTGCGTCGGTGGGGGTAACGAAATAATTTGAATATATCAGCTAAGTTGAAATGGTAAATTGGCCACCGTTACGGTTCTAAAAGCTGACGTTTCGAGCGTTAGCCCTTCGTCGGAGCGAATAGGGGAATTGTGGGTTGTGTGTGCTTCTAAAGGCAGAAAGTGGAGCTACGTGATTGGTGGGAACATGGCAATGAGAAAAACACGAATAAATTAGTGGAATGAAAAGCGTTCGTTGATACCTGTGGGATTTAGACTGCCCAACGAACGCTTTTCATTCCAGTAAATGCAGTAAACGGCTTGAACCCGGGGGTAACATGTGAGGGTGTAGTCTGATCGTCCGGGTGAGTGTAGTCTTGAGAAGGACTGTTGTCGGTGGTAGTGACTGACGTTTCGACAACCTGTGCGGAAGTCATCATCAGAGTCAAGTGAATGATTGTTGTCAGTAGAATGTTCTTATTCCAGTTCGTGTAAAATGATCGGTTTGCTTTACCGTGATGTTATTGCTTTTCATTCCACTAATTTATTCGTTTTTTTCTCGTTACCATGTTCCCACCAAACACGTAGCTCCGCTTTCTGCCTTTAAAAGCACACACAACCCACAATTCCCTATTCGCTCCGACGAAGGGCTAACGCTCGAAACGTCAGCTTTTATAACCTGAATCGAATTTGGCCAATGAAGAATGTAAGGATGACTTTAAAGCGGTACATAATTTCAGTAATCCGTAATTAACCCTTAGGTTCGATTGAAAAGAACATTTAACTATCTTGCCTATATAAGAACTGTTTCTACGGACAGAACATCTGTTAGTCTGACAAGACAGATTTTGTCCGACGAAATTTCGAGAGCTTTTCAGATATATCTGCTATTAACAACAAAAGAATAAAGCATAACTCGAGAGTGATATTGACTTATTTTGAAACTTTATTTTGAACTTTGTAACCCATCTGAAAGAAGCTTGACACATTTTCTAACGTAGGGCGGAAAGTAGCGTATTGATGATGAGCTGGCCTGAGTCACCCAAAACATTGGCCTTGAACCACTTTTCTTAATAGCCTGGGAGAGGACATTTCCTTTTTTTAGTCTCCTAATTAGTTCGGTGTCTTTTCCAAAACTAAAAAAAACATTATTTTTCAAAGTAGACCGACAGCCAATTCGTATCTGGATTTTACTCCACTGAATACAGATATCGATTTTAAGAAAATTGATTGCATTTCTATTCAAAGCGCCGGCTCTCAAGAAGCATCAAGCGGTAGTGAATGAAAGCAACATTTGCAACAAGAGTATTTACATTTTTCAAGTTCATTCATGATATGAGCAAAAGCGATTGCACACAAACAATCTGTGTTCTATTCAAAGTTTTCAAAATTACTATCGCGATTGAATTCAAGGTAATATGTTCCATTACCGTGGGAATTTTGACAGGTCGAGTCACTTATTAGGAAATCACTTACAATGAATATATGAAGTTCATATATTTTGAACTGCGGTATTAGAGACTTATGATGCACGATTCTCGCAGTAGAGAGCGCTATTTATGCAATAGCGAAAATCAGACCAGAAAAAAATCAGGCCTGTACGGTTCGAATCCCGTACAGGCCGGATTTTTTTCAGGTCTGATTTTTGCTATTGCATAAATAGCGCTCTCTACTGCGAGGATCGTGCATCATACGTAGGAAATCACTGTTCTACATCAGTCAACCTTATTGAAATTTCTTGTCAAACTCCTGCGAAATGAGTACTTACCAACAAAGGGGATTTTGAGCTTCGATGTTTTAATTTCATTTTCTTCCAGAGATGAAGTTTACGCCTTTTATTACATCCATTTTGAAATCACTGGTGGTCCCTGTAATTTGATTGGCTCTAATTGGAGCGATTTATAATGGTAACGAGCGCGCAGCGCGAGTTCGATTTGAAATCACAAGTATGATTTCAGACCAAAATTGCTCGACTGACACAAGGTTCAATTACCACTTTATTACATCCATTTTGAAATCGCCCAAGTACAGGACTTAGTCAATTCAAATATTTTACTGATGCAGTCAGGCTGAGCAGGTTTTTAAATAAAAGCGGAACCGGAAACGCTTTTACATCTTATTTTGCATGCAAAACAGAAAGACTTTGACGTCATATGTCAAAAACTCAGTCAAGCGTAAAATGATGCGATTTAGAGCAAAACATGGCCGGGGCGGACTCCCATATGAAACAGACGGGGATGCTCGTCGGAAATTTTAAATGTGACCCCTAAAGGAGACCATCTCGGTGTGGCTTAAGCAAATTTTGATCCCTAAAAGAGACCGCTCATGTTCATGCATTGTCTCTTTGGCACTTCGTAAAATAAAAAACTAGTTAATGTTGAGGTAATACGGTAAACAATTTATACCCCTAAGCGAGACGACGAGCATCCCCGTCTGTTTCATATGGGAGTCCCCCCCGGGAAAAAATGGTGCGATTTGTGAATAAATCGCACCAATTAGAGCCAATCAGATTTAAGGGACCATCATTGATTTCAAAATGGATGTAATAAATTTACGAATCGCACCATTTTTTCCTCTAAATCGCATCATTTTACTCTTGACTGAGTCTTTCTGTTTTGCATACAAAATAAGATGTAAAGCATTTCCGGTTCCGCTCTTTATTTAAAAACCGGCTCAGTACTGCATCAATAAAATATTTGAATTGACCAAGTCCTGTATTTGGACGATTTCAAAATGGAAGTGGTAATTGAACCTCATGTTGTGCAATTTTGGTCTGAAATCATACTTGTGATTTCAAATCACGCGTATGATTTCAGCCCAAATTGCACTCCACTCAGTTCAATTACCATTATTTATTCCTGCGTCTCCCCTCTTGCTGTTTGCCTTAAAATCAGGAACGAGAAAAGATCAAACCACACCTACAGGGGAAAAATGTTCTAAAGGCACTCGACAAGTGACCAAACACCTTATCAAGGTTGTTGTACCATCTCACTCAGCAAGCAAAACTAAAACAGCTGTTCTTTGCAAAGAGGATTCGTCCGGACGGAGACTCTGGAGTGTGGCAGATACGACATTTACAAGAGAGAACCAGAAGTGCTTAGGAGACCTCTTACCGGCATGCCGCTCGATCACTCAAACAACAGTGGGGCTTGGAAGAGCGAAAAGTCGTTTAAATGTGGTTTAAAAGTGGAAAATACTTTAGCCTTCTCTACAATTGGTACTGTCCAGAAAGTGTCGCAGAAATTTTATGAATGTCAATTTTACACTAAGGTTTTTACGCTAAGGTTTTACGCTAAGGTTTTTACGCTAAGGTTTTTACGCCAAGGTTTTAACGTGGGAAGATTGCATGGTGTATGCTATCCACTACCTTGCGTAGACGTTTTAAACATTTACAGATCGTGTGCTACTTTTCTGGCACCTTCTTTTCCCAGTTCTCTCAGATGCATGTCACCGAACGCAAGGTATGACTGAATTATCGTGAGTTTCCGCAACGTTTGCTTTTACATTTTGTACGTGATGATCCAAGAAAGATGAGCTCTGCATTTTGGTAAAAGACGTAACTGTAGGGGAAGTTAAAAAAGCACTTCATTTCACCCAACAACTGCACTCAGAAGAAATTACTAACAGACCACACTGAAATAAAGCGAACGGTGAGCCCACGAGAAATCATTTAGTTCTGAGGAAAAATTAAGAATCAAATATAATTAACAGTACTTGCTCCGAAAGAGACCGCAATTCCCCTAACTAATCGGATTGCCTTATTTTGAGCATTGAAAGGACCGACGAGTTATTGTGACTTACTGAAGTTACACTATAAATTATGTTACGCACAGGGAGAATCAGATGCTAATTATCTCGTCTTTGATTGTACATTTTTTCGTGACATTATCTGGCGCCACAGGGATATGATTTTTTTTACAAGATACCATTTTTTAAAAGGAAAGTGCAAGTTGAATTTTACCTTACGGCTTGACCACAGTCTCATGCCAGGAATGTCTAGTTGCAACCTCAATCTAAAACTATCCTAAACGTCTGGAAAACAGACAAATGGGTGTGTGATGTAATATTCATGGGCTGAATTGTTTATAGTCTCGCCTTAATTATGGTTTTCAATAAAATCCTAACAATAGCTCCTCCTTCAAATAAAATATTGATTGTTCCGGTTTCAACAGATTCTGCCTGAATTAAATGAAATCTCCTCCGAAAGGAATCGCTCAAGTGTAATCTCGTGTTTGTAATATTTTTCCTCTTTTGTCTCTTTTCTAAAAAGTATACTCTAAGCTAGCATCTGGAAAATCTTTGCATCATCCAAGTCATCTTATCATTATTTAGTGCTCGATGTTACGATATTTACGCGCTACTCCTAATCTTGCATGCGTCATCCCGACGTTCTAAGATTTCCTCATGTCTAATCTTAAATAAGAAATGTGTTTTTGCCTTTCGGCACGAACCAAAGCCAGACTTGCATGAAGGAAAGAACAATCATTTACCTCTCATCGATGAATAATTTATACGATATGTACATGAGCTAAGGACGGGTGCCAAGTGAGTAATAAATATGCAGGCTATTTTGTTGAGTACGACATGGAAGGGGTGACAACGGCAAACAATAAATCAGTCAAAGTTTCCGGCAATTCCGTTTTCCGTTTTAAGAATTGGTTTTACATCTAAATTGCGACCCGTTGTGAAGTTTCATTATTCAATGCACTGATGATCAGTATGATCTAAAGAACATAACCCTGAATTTGTAAGAGTAATCGCCGGATTCCGTTTTTGAAGGAATCGAAAGAACGTTTTTCAATTTCTCCACAACAAAAATTGAAATTTGGTACTTTTTACCATATCGTCTGCTTCCGAGTCTGTGTTAACTTAGTTTCAGACTGTTAGTTACAGCATCAAGCATTTGGAATTCTACGATCTTTCCGGCATTTTATTGAAGCTATAGTTTCCAACAACTTAGGGAAGTTAAAGTAAATGACAAGATAGGATGGGATAAACACGCAAGTTGTTGGTCAGCAATCTCGCACATGGTAACAACATGATGATATGAAGACGTGGAGGATATGTAGGTGAATCGACCATGTTATACACAACTTGATTTGTTCTCTTGCCGTCGATTGGTGAAGAATAACAAGTAGTCCTCATAGATTTGTCTTTTAAAATTTTCATTTTTATTTATTGTCGTAGATTTAGAAATAGAAAAAAAGGCATTTGATTTTTACTTTGAAGAAATTATTGCAGCAAACAGGATATCAAATTTTCATTTTATTTGTGGACTGCTACGCTAAAACGACACCGAATGTCCGTTGAAAATTACGTATCCCCAAAAACTAAAAATGTCGAACGTTGTTTACTGTTTTAAAATTTAACTGACAAAGGATCGGTGAGTATTTCTGTCAAAGTGGGTTCCTTCGATACACTAGCTTTACATGTACGTAAAATGATTGAGTTGTAGCTTATTGATAAACGTACCATAATTATAAATCCCAAGGAAATCCCACGATCATTAAGATACTATTGTTTACAACACCATCAATAAACGCGAGAATCGAGCATATATTTCTTTTTATTTTAAGTGTATAGAAGCATGTTTTGCGGCCTTTACTTGAAATTTAATACGCGAGCTGTTTCACTCAAAGAAACTGAAAATGCCAACACGAGAGAAAACCTTTCTCAGTGCTGCTATACTACAGTTGCTTCATTTAGTTTCTTTGTAAGCGCCTTAAGCACTTTGTATTAATTGGCTAGCATAATAATTCAGCGAAAGAAATTTCAGATAGAATTCAAGACAGCCTGTTGGCGCTCTAGGTTATTGCACCATATCGATTTGCCGAACACTACTTCCAACTAAAATCGATGTATTTCACAATTAATCAGTTTGCTTGTAGTTAATAACCAGTTGCGCCCAATGTCTCTTAGACGCAGTAGGGTTCGAAACTGTTTTTCAAGGCTTGTTATTGACATTTTTTTCTTGAGAGGGATTCGTTAAATTGTCTCTTAAAGCAATATGTAGAGCCATACGGCTCGATAAACATACCTGTGAAGGAGAAAAATAGGCGATATTGCTCCGTATATTGCTTTGAAGGATGAATGAATGATTCCTGAAAGATCATAAAAACACATTTGAAATAATTTGATTACTGTCATTCTCAGTTACCCAATATCAGGGAACTTTTCTTTTAATAGGCTTTGGAATAAGGCCAGTCTGAAGGGCGACAAGGAACAAACCAACGAACTTACAAAAAAGGTTTAATTTTTAATCGCTGGCTTGCCTTGAGAGGCACTCACTGTCGTGCTGGAACAGTCTGGATGAAAGTCATCCCTGATCATATCCGGTTGGCGCAATCTTAGCACTGAAGACAATTCAAAGCAAAAATTAATAATTGAGGTAAGTGTATCTGCTGATTCCTTCCTTTAATTCTCTTAAGACCATAGATTGCATAGAGATTGAAACCGTGTATTTGCAAATAGCTGTCTTCTAGGTTAAGCTCCTTATCAGTATTACGAAACAGTCGCGCTTTTATTTGTTTTTCGAAGGGAGGTTGCAAATGACGATCAAAATACAACTCGAGCTATTAGCGGAGCGATCGATAGAACTCCATCTCTCCGTATTCTGTGCCAAAAGATTGGATTGTGCCGCGCGCCAAATCGGTTCAAAACTCAACGAGTTTTATGGTATCCTAAGCCGAGGTTATGTTGATAATCAGAAATAAAAAAAACTGCGCACAGGGGTCAGGTACATAACTGAAGAAGGGGTTGGTCCCACTCAATGCATAACAACTTCAGAGATTTGAAATACAAAACAAAATCACGCACAGCTTGATGTAAGGCACAAAAAACCTCTGCAAATTTTAACTATTATATATATGTAAAGGTAAATAACTGAAGAGGGTCTCTGACCGAAACGTTTTATTAAAATTTTTTTTTCATTTACGTCAGAAGTTGTCCATTCTCGCATTTTTTTTTTTTTAACTCTCTACGTTCGTGTTTGCTGTGAGGTTTGGACTGCGAATCTTTATTGATCCTCCTGGCGCGGTGCACCTTTGTTGGCCTGAGAGTTCCAGTAACAACTTCTATATATATATACAGGAAGTATGCGTTTCGATTTTGCCGTATTACAGTGCTCGATACATAAATGAAGAGCGCAAGATATGTCGAGTTAGAAAAATAACAAAGACTACGGTTTTTCATCCCTGGAGGGATGAAACCGTAGTCTTTGTTATTTTTCTATTGTAACAGTTGTTATATTTCTATTGTTATTTTTCAAACTCAACATATGATATATACACGCACGTCATACTTATAGTTTTTGAATGGGAAGAAATGCGGTTTTCCTAAAAAGGAAGAGCGATTTCCTCGATATTGTCGTGGTTTTTTGCCATCATAACAACTATCATGATAGGATGCAGTTTCAAAATTGCACAATTCAATTCAAAATTTACAACAGCTTCTTAACTAAATGACCTATGATATTTTCGCAAGAGGAGTCTGGTTCATTTTGTGAACAGATTTTGAAAGCAACGAGTTAGTGAACCGTATGATTATTTCCTTAATTGTAAAATCATTCAACTGGTACCTTGTGGAAGTCAAATGCGAAGGCAAAACAGATTAAGTATGTCGGAGCCCTGGGGAGATTGACATCTGTTTCAGGATATGGAAACAATAACGGTAAGGAATAAAGGGATGCAGGTAGCGAAAAATCTTTCATGCAGGGTAAAAAGTTGCGAGAACCTCCTTGGCTAGATTTTATAGAATTATGCATGACGGACATGGCATGACGGACATGGCATGAAGGACATGGCATGACGGACATGGCATGACGGTCATGGCATGACGGACATGGCATGACGGACATGGCATGACGGACATGGCATGAAGGACATGGCATGACGGACATGGCATGACGGACATGGCATGACGGACATGGCATGACGGGCATGGCATGACGGTCATGGCATGATGGACATGGCATGACGGACATGGCATGACGGACATTGTGAGAACCTCTTTGGCTAGATTTTTTGCTTTGAAAATAAATTCTCGTGATTTGACCATTCAGCATTGGTTACCTCCACTTCGATGAATGGTAGTTACTTGTTTCATAAATACATTATGTTTGAGAATGTACTAATTAAACTCTTCCGATATGGAGCCAAACTCAGGTTTCAATTTTATCTCCGATTCAAAACTTATTTCCGACTTCAGCGTCAAATTGTTATCAAAACTTAATTTCCTTTTCGATTGTGACAACTAGGTAGATAAATTATTTGGTGTTACGGGAGAAATTGGTGATTTTTTCGAGTGTTTTGAAGCACATTTATTTATTCGTGACTTTTTTAACATTTTAGTCGTTTTCAACTCATTCGAGTCTCTTTCATCATTCAAAAAGATAAAACTCCAACAGTAGTTTTTCAACTCCTAACTGGTACATATCATTTTGTACTCGTCGACTTTGTGCACCTGCACATCGGTTGTGTTGTGATCTCATTCTAAGTGGACATTGTTATGTAAATATTCCTGGTAGTGACTTTTCGCGGTAATTCACTTCTCAAGGAGGTTGCCAGCTGAACTTGCAGTCGTAATTGTTTTCTCTCATACGATAATTTTCCTTGTTGCCACTTGTTCAAAATTAACACCAACATCCACAAATAAGCAGAAATTTTAACTTACTTTTATACTTCTCATGTTGCTCTTCCGAAATTAAGATAAGTAGTAATTTTTAATTTCAAAGTTGTGAGTTCAATCTGAGTTAGTGGTTTCCGAACATATGAATGTTTAAATAGAATCGTTAACTTCTAAGAGACATTTTCCACTTCTTTTGTGATGCTATTCAAATAGAGTAAATTAGAGAACAATAGAACCATGCTGAATACATATGTCTGTATCTGACGTCACCGAATGGGACAATGCCAAAGATCTTCTACGTAAAATAGACAAGACGAAAACGGTGATTATTACTGGAAAACGTCTCAGCTCGAAAGTAGACACTAAAACGTGTTATTTAACAGCATCAATGCACATAATTATGTGCCAAATACCAAATTGCTAGGTGTAGAACTTAATAGTAAACTATCTTTCTCTACTCATGTTGAAAATGTTTATAAAAAAGTTTCTCAACGCATTGGCGTATTAAGTATGCCTTTCGATGAAGCAACGACGTTTATGTTATGTTAGCATGATAAGACCTGAATTGAATCATGGAGCTGTTGTTTGGACCAACAGTGAAAATGGCCTTTCAGGTAAAATAACAGAAACGTGCATTTAAACTGATTACTGATGCCGATTCTAAGGCCTCTTCTGTTAGATTATTTAATGATTTAAGTTGATTAACTTTTTACGAGGAGGCTAAAATTTCCAAATGACTCATTACATTCAAGAGACTACGGGGAGAATCGCCTAGTATATTCACTTCTCGTAACACTGGATATGCAAACTATAACTTAGATAGCGTTAAAAATTTCAGCGTAACCACATGTCAACTATGGAACAGTTTTCCTTTCACCTCACGACAAAAGACATCAGGAAACTTTTTTAAGATTGCATCGTTCACTACGTTTGTGACCAGAGAGATTACGAAATTGAGTATGGTAGAGGTCATGTCGGTTTTCGGCATTAACTAAAATAAAAGCGCTGCGGAAGCAAACGCTGTCTAGTCCTTGACGTTCGTACAAGTTCTCTCGAAGCAGATCCCCGTCTAGGAAAACGAGACGAGTTTCCGTTCCCGGCCGCTACTGAGTTGTCTCTACTGAGCTATTTTCCTCCATTGTCGTCACTGTTATTTTTCTCCCTGGAAAATTCCAGTTAGTACGAAAAAACTACCGTCACATTGGATCCATCACATTCTTAAACTTGGATCTTTTAAAGAATTTCCGCCACCGGATGTCAACTGATGTCTTACTTCACGCGAAGCTTTTAACACCTGTATATACGAAATGAATAAAATTAAATCGTTATTTACTTATGGGGAGACAATTTCAAAATTTTTGTATTAATAAATGTACAGCCTGTATACTGTTGTACCAGCTTAGAGCATATTATCTGCTAAAACGAATCATTCAATAGCATTTTTTTGTTGTTTTCTAATTAGATGAGCCTGGAAATAATCATTTCCATTACATTGCCTTTTCAGTAAAGAGAAGAAGCTGAGCTAAAAGGAAAAAAAGAATCTGAGAATGAAGTCCTAAAAACTTGATTAGCTGCCGGCTTAGGTTTGTTGTTTACGTAATTTACATGAGATACTCAACGACAGCAGCACTATCGCAGCACTTTACCGTGACAACAAAGACGTGCGCTGACACTTTGGTGTATTCAAAAGTGATTTAAAAGCTAAACTCTGATGTTGCAAGGTATCAATATTTTTCGCGATAAATTCGCCATCCCACGGGCTCTCGAGAAAACGAGACAAAAAGGTCAATTAAGAAAGTCCCATTTCCTTTAATTGCAGAGCGGGACGTCCTCACTCTAGGCAGTCATGCAGCGGATTTTTATCGCCTGTTTTTCACGACGCTTTCCCACTGTTTACAGTTTATCAATCTTGATGCTGCTTGCCTCAGTTCTAATTTTAAGAAGTGATGCTGAGCCAAGAATCAAGGACGTAAATGGAATGGGATCCATGGCTTGTTCTCCATCGCTTTCAGTTTACCGGAACGAGATTCTTGCTCGACTTCCATACGTAGAAACAAACGCTACAAACCACTCATGCTCAGACGAAGGACTTTTGACAAGTAATGTACTTTGATTTCAACTATTTTCGCTTTCTTTTAATTTCTTACCGTCTTTTTATTGAGTCCGGTTGATTCAGTTCTGCACGATTATATAATGATTGTTTTTTTCTTGATGTTTTGGAAGTTGTTTTCAATGCTGATTGGAAGGTATTCTGACTTCAAACCGACACATTGAAGTCTCTTCAAAAAATTAATTTTTTTACTTTTGACTGCTAGAACTGTTTGCTCTGTAGTAGGTCTTGCATTAGGTGTTTTATAGCCAAGCGAACATTGCAAGTGACCGCTTCCAAAAAATAACTTCCTTTTTAAATATCCATTTCAAGCCTTTAGCAACCACTTCAAGTCGACCGTTTTTTATGGAAGCTAAATGATTCACTTTACTTGGTTTACAACCATTATTCTCCGATGGGTTAGATTTGAGTTTCATAATCTGATTGCAAACAGTAGAATTCAGAAATCATAACAGCATCTTAGATTAGTATATACTAAAACAATGGATAGCGTTGAAGGCGCGCTCTGATTGGTTAGTCAAACTCCGAATATCCTTTGCTATTTACCTCCGAGCAACTTGGGAAAAAATGGCGTCCCGGTTTGCATCCGTGACAAGCGAAGAAATCTTTCAAATTAACGACGAAGCAGTCCCTAAAAAAACAAAGAAAACGACTGTATTTGATTTGGCCGTGTTTAAAGGTAATGGTGTAAGTTTCTAACCCGGAGTTTATCGATAAAAACCAATAAGAAAGGTTTTGTTTACAAATGCAAATTAATCTTAAGTAACCTCACTTGTTCACTTCCGTGCGTGAAAATGTTGGAATCGTTGCTAGAACGTATGAATTAAAATAAATTTTTGGTGGTGTATATTATCTCACTGCGGTGGATATTTACCGAACCGCGAAGCGGTTCGGTAAATATCCACCACTAACCACCTCCACTTTGGTGAATAGTTGTTAATTGTTTCATGCCTAACTATCCATTGAAAAGGAAGCGACTGTATCTTGTTTGTAAATTTAGTCCATACAAACAGAAAATAGGTAATCAATCAACAATGAATCAAGAAAAATGTGCCTACAAATTTCTTGATTTTGTGGCAAAACCACAGCTTGCTTTTTGAAATCGGAAAACAGAGACAATTGGGGTTAAACTCTTCAAACTGACCTCACAAAATCATAAGAATTGTTCTCACACTCGATTACAGTCAATCCGAAATTCGGAAAATCTTTACATTATTGATACGAGGCAATTCGTTTTACGAATGTTTTGACTCATCCTTTTTCATTCAATTATTTTTTTCGGCTTGTGTTTTCAATAGGGAAACGAGAGATTAGCTAAACTGGGAGATAATCCAACGAAACTTGCATGCATTAGCTACAAAGTTTGATGAGAAATCTATATATTTATCGTGTCTTTCAGGGGGAGCAAAATAAAATTCATTGATTTCCATTCCACGTTACCAGAGAGACAACCCGACAAATAAAACGAGGGGAGCTGCTTAAATAAAGATACAAATATTCTCTAAATTGTAGAGGTAGACAAAAAGAAATTAATGCAGGATGTTAACATTTTAAACCAAGTGGGGAAAGAAACGACAAACATTATGATAAGCATACTCTTTTCAGAATAAACAAACGTACGAAGTTTTAGTCGGATAGTCATGGGTTCCATAATATCCTTAGTGTTAATAATACATTTCTTAGGTGAACTGAAGTTTTTTTACAAGCAAGGATTAGAGCAAAAAACCACACTTTCTATCGGTTTACCAGTGTAAAAACCTACGCAGTATGTCCAAAAAAACACTAGTAAAGGTTTTAATTCCCAGCTGAAGGAAAGTTTGGAGATAAAAATTAGCGATAAAAAAGCGCGACGTTTCGACCTCTCCGGGGTCATTTTCAAGTGGGTAAAAGCTTTCGAAATTAGCATAAAAATGCAGAAAAGTTTAAATGGGTAAGAAATGTGGCGAACGCTAAAATGCAATAAAAATGTAAGATTCGTATTAACAAAGATTTAGTAATACATAGACAGGTAAAAACGAACGATATAATATCCCGACGTTTCGGCGACTTCATGACGCAATTATCAGGGTACAAATGAAAATAAAATTAACAAATGCGAGTTCAAGAGTTAAAACTAATTTACATAGGGAAGGTAGCTACACAATACTTTAGCACGGATAGAATCCGTTTGCACGTTCAAACTCAGTGTTAATTATTTAATGTAAAGCATCTCGTTGACTAGACAATCGAAATTGCACTTCTTGAGAACTTTGAAACAGCTAAGAAGGTCCTCAGGGACAGCGCCTGAAGGATTCTGCGAACGGAACGCTATCACCCGCTGTTGATTAGAGAAAAAATGTTACAATCTACCGTTCGCAGAGTCTTTCCAAAGGACATTGCTCAATCTGTAAGTCCTTCAGGCTCGAGACTAGCACACCTATATGGGCTACCAAAAACCCATAAGGAAAAGTTAACCGTACGTCCCATTCTATCTGCAACGAGCACCTATAACTACGCACTGGCCAAGTGGCTTGATGACAAGCTCAAACCGCTGTATTTGAATCAAAACACCGTTACTGACAGCTTCGATTTCATAAATGAAGTGCGAGAACTGAAAATCAACAAAGGTTATATCTTGGTATCGTATGACGTGTAATCTTTATTTACCAACAAATAAAGGCTGATAGTTTCTAAAGAAACTGTTAGGGGCTGCGTCTGTGGGGGTAACGAAATAATTTGAATATATCAACAAAGTTGAAATGGTAAATTTATGATCGTAACGGTGGCCAATTTACCATTTCAACTTTATTTACCAACGTACCGTTGGACGAAACAATTGCGATTCTGACCGAGAAAGCCTTCAGGGACAACTGGTTTAACTCTACGTACAATCTGAATATCTCCAAAGAAGACCTTACTGATCTGTTGAACGTGTCCACCAAGGGTCAGTTGTTCCAGTTCAATGGTGCCCTATACGAACAAACCGACGGAGTGGCCATGGGGTCCCCACTCGGGCCTTTGCTAGTTAATGCGTTTATGTCATCGTTGGAAGAAAGGCTAGTGCTCGAAGGAAAACTGCCTGATTATTATCGCAGATATGTTGATGATACTCTCACTATAATGCCCAACATTACTACAGCTACGGATTTCCTACACACCCTGAACCACGCCCATCCCTCTGTCAGCGTTACAATGGAAATCGAAAAAGATGGCATGCTCCCCTTTCTTGGCACCCAGCTCCTAAACCGTGCACCCCAAATTGAGACGAAAGTTTATGTTAAACCTACTACTACTGGTTTACTTGTCCACTACCAGAGTTACGTTGACAACCGGTACAAACGGAACTTATCAACAACTATGTTCGATCGCGCGTACCGTTTGTCCTCTTCATGGCTTTATTTTTCTGAGGAGTGTGAGCGCTTGAAGTATTTATTCTCACGTTTGGACTACCCTCACCACCTTATCAACTCCGCCATTAGCACCTTTATCAACTCGAGAGTTGCTGACCAGCAGCAATTGCAGGCGTTAGGAAGATTGGCGAAAACTGATGTAACCCGAGTAGTCATACCCTTCAAGGACCAAGACTCCGCTAACATTGTTGAGACACAGTCGAAAGACCTTAGCATTAAGCTCCAAACCACAATCCAGCCCGTATTTGTCAGTCGGAAAATTGGCCAAGACCTTAAAGAACGTGAGACCAAACCACAGCTGGTTAATCAACAGTGTGTAGTGTACCAATTTAAATGTAACCTGTGTGATACAGGGAGCTATGTTGGTTACACACGCGGGCATTTATATGCCCGCGTGGATAGCCATAAGAGCACGTCATCTTCAGCACGCAAGCACTACGACAACGACCACGCAGGTGCTGTCCCTGTGGACCTTCTTAGCTGTTTCAAAGTTCTCAAGAAGTGCATGAACAAATTCGATTGTCTTGTCAACGAGATACTTTACATCAAACAATTAACACCGAGATTGAATGTGCAAACGGATTCTATATGTGCTAAAGTATTTGTGTAGCTACCTCCTCTTGAACTCGCATTTGTTAAATTTATTTTCATTTGTACCCTTGATGATGGCGTCATGAAGTCATCGAAACGTCGGGATATTATATCGCTCGTTTTTACCTGTCTATGTCTATGAGGTAAAAGCAACGGAATGATACACCATTTGCTGTTCATTTACGCAAAATATACATTCATTTACGTCAACAGTTGGAACTGAACGGTAAATATACATTCATTAGAACTTCCATGAACTTCACTAACGCGAACGAACTTTCAATAACGCTATTTACATATATATTAGCATTCAATAGCATCAACGGATGAACAATTTGCACCTTTCGACAATCAAAGATAACAATCACGTGCAATGGTTAATCAATAACACCGATAGAAAATAAACTGTGCATGGTATGACACACACGCACAATCAACTGCACCTTCATACAATCGTTTATTCCAATTGGTCAATCAGGAACGTGAACTGACAGACATTAGTGTATTAATAACGATCAACTAAGGAAAAAGAAATTTCAAAATTGTTCGATTCCGGTGTACTGCAATATGACGTTTTGTAATCATCCTTCAATTTTTTCAAACATTCTCGAATGTACTTCTGTATTAATCAGTGCCAATGTCCACATTTAGCAGCCGTGATAGTGCCAATGTTTCTCTGCAGGGCCTGAAGTAGCAACCGAGTGCAGAAGTTGCCTAGCGCGATTCCTTATCGTCTTGCCTCTTCTGTCGTTCATCTCTTCTTGCAGCTCTGGACGACTTATGTCCGCTTTCATGGCTGTTTTTAAGGCACTTATTGCTTGCTCCACAATGTCAAGAAACGGGCTGTATGGTGGTAGCTTTTTAAGGTCAGGATTAGGACCAGGAATTGCAAGATTGTTGCGGGCTGGTGCGCCGCTTCATAAATGAAAATCACATTTTCATTTGGGTTGAGATTTAGCCTTGTTGTTGAGTAAAAAACGAGTCCATTGGTGGGTGAAATTGTTAGTACTACAGTAACATTTCTCCCTCGCTGACTACATACTTGTCGATATGCCTTCTCTCCCATCCTTACTCGTCCGTGACTTCTTGCTTTCCAAATAATTATTGTACCACACTCGTCTACAAATATACTATGATTTACTATAGCGTGGTACATGAACCAGTTGGCATAGTCCACTCTTTTTTGCAGGACATCAGGGCGGTTTCGTTCAGTTTGGGGTGGCCTTGCCAATTTTACACGATACAACATACTTTCAAGTGTTCTTGCCACTGTGCAGTTATGGATTGCAAGTTTTCTTGGAAGACGCTGTCTCAATTCTTGATTTACCTGTGCTATTGTTAGTAGGCAATTTTCGTTTAACGTGATTTGCTCCTCCTCATGGTCTCTCTGCATCCTTCCCTCTCATAAGTATCGTGCAACGATACCTCTTGCCGTTGATTGGTTCACTCTGATAGTGGCAGCTACCGTCAAATAATCTTCATCAACATCTTTGAAGGTTTGAATAATTCTTTGTCGCTGCTCAAGTGAGATCATGAGTTTTGTTTCTTGGCGGCATGATTTTCTCGAGTTCTTTCTGTCTCCAATGCATCTTCTTGTTCATACTGTAGTGTACACGTAAAATGTTCTTTATTTTATATCTGCTTCAGCTAAATATTGTGCCAAAAATAACGTAAAATTTAAATGATGAAATACATAATTATTCACTCTATTATTCTGGTGACAGTAAAACCTATAAAATTTATCGTAACAAAATACTGATGCTCACGCGAATAAGTAAAAGGAACTTTTTCCACACCTATTTCGAAGATAACCTAAGTAAAATAAAAAAAACCTGGGAACCGTTTCTTGAAAGTCCCGCCAAATCAACGGTCCCGTAAAGCTGTTCTGTTTTCATTCAAGATGGGAATTTCAAAAGTTTTGAAAATGATGTAATAAAACTATCAGCTAAAGAAACAAAAAGGACTGGTTTGGATGTCATAACCTGCTTTCCCATCTTTTAAATTTTTATTTTAAAAGATGGCTTCGTGCCCCTTAAGTTACCGGGACTTTCGAGAAACGGGCCCCTGGGAAGGTATAAACAATTTCTTAGGTCGCAAACGTAAAGTTATCAAACATATCCCCTCGCTCAAACGCCTGGGATCTGATCAAATTTTACACAATTCCTCAGAACTTCCTGACATTATAATTGAGTATTTTTCCTCAGTTGGTCATAACCTAGCTTCCAATATGCCAAACTCGCAGAAGGAATTTTTTGATTATCTTCCAAAATCACGTAATGCTGATTCTTTCTTTTTCGATCCAGTAACATACACTGAAATTGAGTGTGAAATTATGAACCTTCCACTAAACAAGGCTCATGGGTTGTATTCTTTCCCCACTCGTGTCCTGCGATCAGCAAGACATATACTTAGCCACCCCCTATCTGTACCATAGTTAGTACTAAGTAACAAGTCGGTTGAACATGGAACATATCCCTCTAAACTAAAGCTTGCTAAAGTTATCCCCATACACAAAAGTAATGATGAATCTGACCAATCCAACTACAGACCCATATCACTACTTTCAGTCTTCAACCGAATCTTCGAAAAAATGATGTATACTCGCTTGAAATCATTTCTTGAAAAGTTCAGTGTTCTTTATGATTCACAATACGGATTTCGTGAAAAGCGGTCCACTGAACATGCTATTTTGGAAATTACCAATCAAATTCAAACTAATATGGATAGAAAGCTGTACACCTGTGGAATATTTATTGATTTACAAAAAGCTTTTGATACAGTCGACCACTCAATACTTTTAAAGAAACTTGAACATTGTGGTATACGAGGGATTGTGAATGACTGGTTTACCTCCTACCTTACTAGTCGTAAGCAAATAACTGAAATTGGCTCCTTGAATATATCTAGGAAAGCGACAGTATTATCCGGGGTTCCCCAAGGATCAGTCCTAGGGCTTCTGCTCTTCCTTGTTTATATAAATTTTATTCGTAACAGCTGTAACCGAATGAAGTTTTATCTATTCGCAGACGATACGAATCTTTTATATGCAGATAAAAACTTAACATCCCTGGAATCTACAGTAAAAGATGAGCTCTGTAGGCTTTATGACTGGTTAATAGCAAACAAATTATCTCTAAACATTAAAAAATCTAATTACGTTATTTTTCGACCAAGACAAAAAAATGTCAAATACGAAGTTAATTTAAAAATATTCAATCATCATACCAACTCTTACACGTCTTTGGAACGTAAAAGTTATGTTAAATATTTAGGCGTGCCTATTGACGAGAACCTCTCCTGGAAACAACATATTTTACACATAGCCTCTAAAATAAGCACAATGACTGGTATTATTGCTAGGCTAAGACATCTCGTACCACTTAATTCTTTACAACATATATACAGATCACTCAACCCAATTTATTGTATGGTATAACAGCGTGGGACCGAGCAGACACAACTCACAGAAACAAAATCCTACGTCTTCAGAAACGTGCCCTTCGCCTCATGTTCTTCTGTGATTATAAAACTCACGCAGTACCCTTCTTCATTTCTTCCAGTCTACTGCCTCTAGATCTTCTTGCCATCTTAATTAATGTATGACGTCTCAAATAACACATCGCCACCTCAAATAAGTAATTTATCTAATGACCAAAATAATACTCATTCACACAGCACAAGACATCAACAAGAGGCAACTTTTTTCTTGGATACTCTAGATTAGACAAGCAAAACATGTCTTTTTCAAGAAACGGTGTTAGAATCTGGAATAACCTATCTAATGAAATTCGTCAAATGCCGAAAGCGAAATTTAAACACAACACTCACAAGTGATCCTTCAGAACCTCTCGGAGGCAAATGAGTATATTGATCTACTAGACTTGAATATGCCGTAAAAATTGAACTAATCTGCGTTATCCTTCCAGCTTCTAATGTAATCAGTTTAATTCTCCTGTGAAAATTTATTATTGCAGCCAGCTGAGGACGTAGGCCCCAGCTGACTGCTGTATTTCTCATAATGCCATGTGCCGAAGTAGTTATCTATTATAATTATTGATCCCCATGAAATCCTACTGTTCTGTGTCTGTGTTTGATCTTCGATTTTAGTCGCACCTATGTGTGATAATTGTGATGCTCATTGCTATTGCAGTTCGTTGTTATAGTTGTTCAAAACAGTTCCAGTGAAGCGGCTGCTTCTTGATTTACAAGATCCCTTGGTTGTTCTGGGGCTGGTTTCGCCTCCGTGGCACGAGGTTGACTCTGGTTGGGTGTTGGTTCACTATGTGAAGGAACGTGTCCTACTGTGGTGACAGGCGTTTCAGTTGGCGAATATGCTGCTAAAGACTGAGGCACATTCACTTCCCAATCCTCTGATTGTTCCTGCTTATGGGGTTGAATCTTCGTTCCGGAGAGGTCTTTCAACTGATCGATATGTCGTTTACAAAATAAATATTTTACCTGTACGCGATAAGTCACAGGTCCTAACTTGGCAACTACCACTCCCTTGACCCAAGAATCTTGACTCTTCCTGTAGTCTTGTACCAAGACTGGGTCTCCTACAGTAAGCTGTCTCTTGGGCGCAGTAGGTTGTAACTTGGAGGGTTTAGATACTTTCTTTCGAAGATCTGGTCGTAAAAGATCTAGACGTGTCCGTAGTCTTCGGTTCATCAGCATTTCAGCGGGCGTACATCTTGTTGCCGTGTGCGGTGTAGTGCGATAGCTCAATAAGAATGAACTAATCTTCTGTGATATGGTACCAGGCTCACTTTTAGCTGCTTTCATCGCTTGTTTAAAGGTTCTTTCTGCTCTCTCCGCTTCGCCGTTAGATTCTGGATGGTATGGCGCGCTGAGGATTTGTTTCACATGGTTGTATCTTAGGAAATCTTTAAACTCTTGTGCAATAAATTGAGGGCCATTATCTGAGATAATCTCTTCGGGTAAACCATGAAAAGCAAAGAGTGAGCGTAATGCGTCCACCGTTGCTTGAGCTGTTGTGCTTGACATGGGTATCACTTCGAGCCATTTAGACTTCGCGTCTACGACAACCAAAAGGAAACCACAACGAAATGGACCACAATAATCGACATGAACTCGTTGCCAAGGTCGGTGCGGCCACATCCAGGGGTTATCGGAGGTTAGTGGCGCTTTACTGTGCGTTATCTGACAGGTCTCACAGTATCCAACTAACTGTTCAATATCTGAGTCTAACGCCGGCCACCAAACATGAAGTCTAGCTAATGCTTTCATTCGTACAATTCCAGGGTGACTCAGATGTAACTCTGCTAACACAGTCTCCTGGTGTTTCGCTGGAATCACGACTCTTGTTCCTCTCAAAAGACATCCGTCCTCCACTGTAAACTCATTTCGTTTAGCAAAATAGCTTTTCAAATTGTCTGAAACCTCGGACTTGTCCGGCCATCTATAAAGGGTGAAGTGAATGACTCTCGATAACACTGGGTCTCGGGCTGCATCTTCCCGAAGCCGTTTAGAATTGATTGGAACTCTAGCAACTTGGATCCTGTTGACGTCTGCGGATTCTTCGTCAATGTGTAAGCCAACGTCTGTTCCTTTACACGGAAGTCTTGATAAGGCTTCTGCATTCTCATTCTGCTTTGATCTGCGGTACTTGATATCATACTGGTAAGCTGAAAGCTGGATTGCCCATCTTTGAATCCGTGATGCAGCTACGGCTGGAATCGCCTTCTTGGAACCAAACAATAACGTTAGGGGCTGATGGTCTGTCAGAAGGGTAAATCTGCGGCCATACAGAAATTGCTGGAATTTGCGAATACCGAAAATGATGGCTAGAGCTTCTTTTTCAATTACCGAATAATTTCGTTCAGATTTGGTTAAAGATCGCGAGGCGTAAGCAATAGGACGCTCAGTTCCATTAGCAGTGATGTGTGAAATTACTGCTCCCAGGCCTACTGGTGAAGCGTCTACGGCTAACTGAACTTCAAGCTTGGGATTGTAATGAACTAACACTTTTGAAGAAGCCAGAGTATCTTTAAGAGCTTGAAATGATACTTGACACTCCCTATTCTAACACCAGGGTGTGTCCTTCGATAGTAACTGGTTCAAAGGACTGACCAATGTTGACATGTTTGGGATGAATTTGCGATAGTAGTTTACCAAACCTAAAAATGATTGCAATTCTGTTCGGTTCTCAGGTTCACAAACTTCAAGGACTGCTTGAACTTTGGCTGGGGAAGGATGTATACCTTCCCAATCCAACACGAATGCAAAATATTCCACTTTAGGTTGCATAATAGCACACTTAGAAACTTTAAACTTAGCTCCACATTCTCCAAATTTCTTGAGAGTATGGTGCAAGTTCTCGATATGCTGCTCATCGTTTTGACCAGTGACGATCAAATCATCCAATATTCCGCCAGTTTGGGTCAGGCCATCTAGCATTTTGTCAATCATCTGTTGGAATATTGCTGGTTCAGCTGCCACTCCAAATGGTAGTCTAGTGTACCGGTATAAACCTAAGTGGGTATTGATGGTGACATAGGGTTGGGACTTCTCATCCAGAACTACTTGCTGGTAGGCATGACTGAGGTCTGGCTTAGTAAATAATTCACCTCCATTCAACTTTGTGAATAATGCGTCTGGTGTCGGCATAGGGTACTCTGGGACATCTAAGTAAGGGTTAATGGTGAGTTTGAAATCGCCACAAATTCTCACTGTTCCATCTGGTTTAAGAAAGGGAACAATTGGTGTGGCCCAATCCGAACTTTCAACCTCTTTTAACACTCCTTCTTTCACCAGGCGCTTCAGCTCCTTTTCCACCTTCTCCCTGAGTGCGTAAGGCATCGGACGAGACTTGAAATACTGAGGTGTAGCATTCTCTTTCACTTTGAGCTGAGCTGTGAATCCAGTAATGGTACCTAGTTTACCATCAAACAATTTGGGGTACTGTTGAACTACGTCTTCTAACTTGGGTCTTGGTTGGTTAGCTTGTCGAACAGCATTAATGCGGTGCCAGTTCAACTTAATCTTGGACAACCAATCTCTTCCCATGAGAGCAACACCTTCCCCTTTAGTAACTATAATGGGTAGTCCAACTTCTTGGAAGCCATACTTAACATGAACAGCAGTTTCTCCATACACTGGTATCGAATGCCCAGAATAGCTCCTTAAAGTCACGTTAGACTTTTGCAAAGGAACTGAGCCCAAATCTTTTTACCACATTTCTTCAGAGATCACAGTCACTACAGTTCCTGTGTCCAATTCTAATTTACAGGGAACATTATTGATATTAAGCGGTACCAATATTTCATCCGATTTCTTTTTTGAGGAATTTCTTACAGAAAACATAGGCCATTCATGGTGATATGCGTCACCGGAGTTTTCAGGATGTGAGGAGTCAGAGGCCTCACTACCAGAACCACTTCCAGTGCCTAACAACTTAATTCTTGAATCTTTTTTCTTCTTCTTTCCCTGTTTAAATTTTTGTGGCTTGGGTTTACCTTGGGTTGGGGATTTCGCAGACTTCTTCTGCAGACATTGTGGACTGATGTGCCCTTTTCGTTTGGATATGTGACACTCGGAATCTTTATGAAAACACTTTTCAGGTGAATTATTTCGCCTACCACAACGAAAACATGGATCATGTACCTCCACCTTCCGAACGGGTTTAGGCTCACTAGAAATCTCGAATATTTCCTTGTCCGTCAAATCCATGCCAACGGCGATATCTACTGCTTTCTTTAGTGTTAAATCTGCTACTCCTAATAATTTTCTTTGAATCGATTGTGAGGTAATGCCACACACCAGTCTATCCCACAATGCTTCATCGCGATATACCCCAAACTCACAAGTTTCTGCTAATTTTTGCAACTTAGCTAAAAATTCACGAATTGACTGACCTTCCACTTGATTGTACTTGTGAAATTTGTACCTTTCGGCGATGATAATTGGTTTCGGCGTCAAATGTCGGCCCATAACTTCTACAATTTCCGTGAACGATAACTCCGTCGGTTTAGTCGGTGTAGTTAAACTCTTTAACAAAGCATACATCTTCCCACCAATCAAGGTAAGTAAACTGGCTGCCTTTTTCTCGTTGGGAACATTGTTCACCACAAAGAATATCTCCAAACGCTCTACGTATGTCGACCACTCTTCCACTTTCGGGTCAAAATTCTCCATTCGTCCGAAATAATCAGCAACTGGAGCACTGAATGAAGCTGCACTCGCTCCTTCGACTTCGACCTCGGTGGTATTATCTCCCCCGGGCATGTTACTTAATCCCGTAACTCGTCGCCAAAATTTGTAGTGTTCGGAGAGACGAGAATAGAGTCAATTGCAATATTAACTCAACTAGTTTAATGGCGGATGTACTAACAACAACAACGCACGAGGTGAGTCACGTGCTTAGCATACGTCTTAACAGTACAATTAGAAATCTGAATTCTGCTTTAAACTTTGTAACTGAATGAAAGAAAGAGTACGGCAAGGTATAGGAGTAGATGTTAACCAGACAAATTTGATAACACAGGAACAAGAAAACTATTTACGGGAACATGGCTTTCTAGGTAGGGAAAATGCAGAATTACTTCGCGATACGTTGGTTTGGGTTTTAGGCGTTCAGTTTTCTCTGAGGGCTGGGCAAGAACACGGAAACTTAAGACTAAGAAATTCACAGTTGTCTCTACAGTGTGACGAATTGGGGCGTGAATTTTTGCAGCATACCGAGGATATCAGTAAGACAAATAATGGGGGATGGAGCCATTTGCGTACCAAAAGGAAAGTTGTTCGGGCATATAAGAATTTGACAAATGCTGAGCGATGCCCGGTTGAGCTGTATAAAAAATACTTGTCTCACGTGCCAAATGAAGTCAGCGACGACGCATTTTATTTGCACGCTTTGCCAAAGCCAAATGGGGAAGTATGGTACTGCAAAAAGGCAGCAGGGAAAGAAACTTTAGGAAATGTTGTAAAGAAAATTATGAAAAAAGCGCAGTTCGAGGGGCACTACACTAATCACTCTCTCAGGCGTTCTTGTGCTACACGGTTGTATGACGGTGGTGTTTCAGAACAACTTATCCAAGAAACAATTTGGATATATCAACAAACTTGAAGTGGTAAATTGGCCACCGTAACGATTACAAAAGCTGACGTTTCGAGCGTTAGCCCTTCGTCGGCTAACGCTCGAAACGTCAGCTTTTGTAATCGTTACGGTGGCCAATTTACCACTTCAACTTTGTTGATATATCCAAATTATTTCGTTACTCCCACCGACGCAGCCCCAAACAGTTTCTTTCGAAACTATCAGCCTTTATCCAAGAAACGTCTGGTCATCGGTCTTCCGATGGTGTCAGAGCATATAAATGTACCTCAGCAGCACTCAAAAGGGAAGCGAGCGAAATTTTGCAGGGTCCTCTTTCAAAAAAGGGTGTGATTGATGTAGAGAAAAAGGAAGAAAACGGTGCTGGGGAATATTATACTGCACGAGAGGTTAAAGTAGTAAGTCCGGAAAAATGTGATCAAAAGGGTAGTAATCAGTCGGTAGTTGTTAGCACTAATTCTACTAGAATTATTTCCTATAAATAAACTGATGAATATAATACTTCTTAATGCAATAGAGGTTTTGCACAGCAGCCATGTTGGATGGCAGGAACAATAGATTATTTTACCCGTGGGAAAATAATTTCTTTCTTATGCAAAATGTTTTCATTGCTCCTGCCATCCAACATGGCTGCTGTGCAAAACCTCTATAGATTGTGCTCCATACTATCAGTCTCCTTGATTGTATTTGTTTTCAGTGTTTAAAAGTTTTAGTTGATTAAAGTGGCACTTCGAAACAAAACATTAAGTTGCAATGAACGAGAGTTAAACGCAAACGGTAATGTTGACAATGTGGTAAGCTATCAGTTTTGGTGCGCTTTATACATTAAATTTCTTAAAACAAGCTGCAATATTTTTAATAATTGTAACCTGCACACTGCAATATTTTTTAATTTTGCAGCCTGGACACTGCAATATTTTTAATGTTGCAGCATGCTTATTTAGCGCGTTCAAATTATATTACCCCTGATAATTTCCCTGCTAACAAAAAGGACCGCCTCCGTTTTCCTCATACAGTTGTTTTGTCATCTTAAAGACTACAATCGTTGATTTAATGCAGAGAGAGAACAGTTGGATTTCATGGGGATCAGTAATAATTTCGCGTTAGTGAAGTTCATGAAAGTGCTAGTGAACGTATATTTGCCCTATAGTTTCAACTGTTGACGTGAATGAATGCATATTTTGCGTAAATGAAAAGCAAATGGTGTAATAACAAGAACAACTCTCAAAAAATAATTTGGCGCGAATTGGATCGCACTGTTTGTTTTGTGTTGGTCTGAGCTCTTTAATTAAAAACCTTTCCAAAAATAAAACAGTCAAATTTGTTCTGACACTTTCTTAAGATTCTAAAACTTTGTGCGTTGTCGTCTGGCTCCACATCATGTCGCTCTCTGAGGTGGTTTCCAATTGCTGATCCTTTGGGTTCATCAATTCATTGGCAAAGGTGTCGGCACATGTAGCCGACATGGCTTGCATCGCACAGGCCACACTGAAATGGATACACCACGCATTGCTGACTCACAAGAGGCGGCTTGTCTTCCCTGACCTTTATTTCATTCTTTATCCTTTCTACTTGTCTAAACCGGGCTAATATCTGCATTGATCTTCCAACTGAGGTCAGCAAGTTGTCTGTGTACTACATTCCCATATTTCTGATCTTTGAAGGGCAACACGATTCTGATTGGGGCTTCTCTTTAACAAATGGTAAACACCACAGCGTACACTATTGAGTTATGGATGCACGCGGGAGGTTGCTAAGCACGAAAGAAGCGTAAGAGTCGCTCGAGGCGATAGCCGAGAGCGACTCTAGCTTCTTGAGTGCTTAGCAAACCTCCCAAGTGCATTCATAACTCAATAGTGTACGCTGTGGTGTTTACCATTTGTTTTAGAACATAACATTGATACATTGTAGCTAAAGAGTTCCCTTTTATTTAACAAATCTTACGTGACCAGAAAAAACAAGCGCGCGCGGAAAAATAGTCTTTGCATTTGCTCACGTCAGCAGCGTACACCCATGGGCAAATGGGGGACGCTAAATTGACCAATCAGAGCGCGCGCTTTACTTTGGTTATGTTATAATTACACTTGGGTACGTGAATCCTCAGACCTAAGAAATGACCTGGAAGAAAAAATCCAATCACAACTTGAATCTATTTACAAAGCTGTGTCAGTTGTCTTTATCAACAGCATTCCTTCAACTGATGCTGGCTGATTGCTGTCGACTCGGCATTAAAATGATTTACAACACTTCATCTCACGACGATGCAGACCTGTATTTTCCAGTTATTGTTAATCTTGAGGCTGATCGCCTCGTGAGCAGTCAAAAGAACCTTGTTCCCTTATTGCCACAAACTGGGATAGCGTTCCTGGTTTTAGAAGGAAGCAAAAGTGATCACACGTGGCGAATTGTGAAGTCGCTCTTCGCCACTTGGCCAGTGTTAATCCTTATACTTGTCTTGTCACTCCTCGCGGGGATTGCTGCCTGGTCACTGGTATGTTTATTAATATTCTTTGCGTTTATCATTGCCATTCTGACAAGAATTTAATAAACAATATCGGAATAACTATATTTTGGGATGTACGAATATGAGAACAAATCATGTTACACAAACCACTTTTATGAATTAGAAAAAACTAATGAGCGCGTGAGCCCATGGCGATTCTTGCGCAGGTTTCAGCTTTTTCGATCGCAAAACAGCATTTCACTTCAAAAGATAACGCGTAATCAGTCGACTTTATCGCCTGCTGAAGACGAGGATTATGTAGTCGGAAGTCAGAACTTCAGAAGTTTCTTAAGTTGCTGACTTATGTCGCCAGACAAACTACTTTACCAAGTAAATTGGGTTGATAAAGTAAATTGGCCACCGTAAAGGGTTTCAAAGCTGACGTTTCGAGCGTTTGCCCTTCGTCATAGCAAACAGAAGAATTGTGGATTGTACGTGCGTTTATATGTATATGCACAAAATGGAGCTACGCTATTGGTGAGAACATGGCGACGAGAAAAACAAGAATAAATTAGAAGAATTAAAAGCGTTCGTAGATAACATTGAAAGATAAACTTTTGTTCAAAAACTTTGCGGCTTTCCGAACTACCTAAATGTAGGGAAAGGCCGCAGACCGCCATAAGACGCTTGCAATGATTAGACAGATTTAAGTGTCTAGCCGAACTGGTTTGGATGCGTTCTTATCATTCCTTTCTACGTCACGAAGGTGTTCTCGCACGTTATGCAATGGATGACATTGCCGGAATTGCACGTCAAGTGATCGGTAATCTTAATTGATCGTTTGGGTCCGGATATTTTCTCAACGTTGTGAATGAAAGGACAAGTTTTTCAAGGGCTACCTCTCGAAACGTCAGCCTTGAAACCCTATACGGTGACCAATTTACATTATTAACTCAGTTGATAAAACCCAAATTACCTTGTTACCCCCACCGACGCAGTACCACAGTTTCTTTACAAACTTACCTCCTTTATTACTTTACTAAGTAGGTCATCTACCAGGAGCAGATATGAATGACACATTGCAGTTGAAAAGAAAAACATAACGACAACATGAAAGTTGCAATCTTTCTATCTGTCATTTTGGTTTTTTTTTCCCACACCAGGAGACCAGGAAGAACTCGGACAATTTTCCTCCCATGTTTACCAAAGGTGTCTGGGAAGGTTTCTGGTGGGCTTTTGTTTCCATGACAACTGTGGGGTGCGTATCTATAGAGGATATCACACCTTGGCGAGAAGATATTAATTTTATGTTCGAGTGGTAAGAATGATATTTAACGAGTAAGAACAGCAAACGAGTGGGATATTACTCTTGCCACGATAACATCAAATTCGTATCTTTGAGCTAATGCGTAATTAATTTTCTTTTCCGATTATATGGACAGTAAAGATACATGGTAGATTTTGAAAAGCTGGCTGGGTAACAGTAGAGACAGCATACCCGGCTGACTACCCGCTCTTCCTAAAGTAGCCGAAAGAATTGCTCGGTCAATTTAAATACTTGGCACAGAAAAATCGCCTAACTCGCCCTTAGAGTGGAAACCGGAAACTGCACTTGGCTGAAACCTTAATCTGTTAGTGACTGACCTTATTACATTGGTCGCAGCACCCGTGGGCAAGATGAAGCGAATCCCGAGTTCCGATTGGCTACCCGGACGGCAAGATGGGCCCATCTTGTCCGCTCGGGATTGCCCGCATTGACCTCGCGTATGAAAAAAATTGTTCGTTCTAGGACAATGTCGGCGATTGAAACGCAAAAAGCGGCAGAAGATAGTTTAAACGAAGAAAAGATAACCGACTCTCTTGAGTTTGTTGTGCTACAAACACAATTGGCTTTCTTTCCCGGCTCTCGAACGAAACAAGTCATTCTTACTTCTTGATATATCGAAATCTTTTTGCAATATAATAAATCCTTTTTTAACCAAGTGTGTTTTGTGAATATGGCTGGACATTAGCCTCGTTCTTTTTTCGTATTTTTATGGACCTCAACTTCGTCTCGGTCCATAAAAATGCAAAAAGCCCCTTACGATAACTCATGGGGCACCTCAGGGCTCGATCCTGGGCCCGATGCTTTTTAGCTTGTCTGTAGACCACTCTCATAAATGGCTGCCGTATAGATATTCTTTTGTTTAAATTTAAATTAGCCCTTCTGGCCTCGCTTGAGATAATGCATTCTTTTGAATTTTGTACTGGAGAACGAGGCCAGTAGGGCTAATTTAAATTTAAACTAAAGAATATTAATTCGGCAGCCATTTATGAAAGTGGTCTACGAACGATTTTCCAGGAGTAAACAAATTTAGTAGTATTGTATCGTATGTGGACGACACGAAGATTTGTCTCTCATGTTCTGCACAGGATATCCACTTATGTTTGCATCAAGTATCTCGAGATCTCAAACTTGTTGCGAGATGCTGTTGTGCCGACCAGTTGCTGATAAATCCTGATAAGACAAAGCTTGTCTTGTTTGAAACCCACCAACTTGTCTCCAAGCTACCACACGTTCAGGTACCTTTCCTCTGACAAGAGAACTGTCTCCTGCCTCATCCCACAAAGATTTGGGGTCACTCTTGACTCAAACTTGACTTTCACTGAGTATATTTAATTTTTAGTTTTTGTCAAATAGGCAGGTTTAGACACTTGTTTACCAAAAATGTTCTTAACATAACCTTTAATTATTTTACATTTTAATAAATTATTTTACTGCTCAACTGTCTGGTCCGGTACATTCAAACCTAATATGAAGAAGTTACATGAAAGTCTTTGCCGCGCGCATATTGACAGACATCAGAAAGTACGATCACATTTCTCCAATAGTGCGTGACCTGGGCTGGCTAGCTGTACAAGAACAGTTGTGCTTGCACGACTCTGCCATGATTTACAAATGTCTGAATGGTCTGACACCCAGCTCAGAAGCGCACGAGTACAATACTAGTAATAGAGATTAACTAAGGCTTCCCACCTGTGTCGCACAGCGACTGCTCAGCGTTCGTTCTTCTACAGAGCTGTAGCGTCATGGAACAGTCTTACTGGCCAGACCATCGACCCAATGTTTCAAGAAGAAAGCTAAATTTGAAATAAGTTGGGCCTAGTTTAAATGGTCCAAAATGTATCTGCTTGAATTATGTCATTAACGCTATTACATTTATATGTTTTGATATATTTTAAATGTATATTCTTTACTATTCTTGCTATGTAAATTGATTTTTAAAAACCCTAATGAAGGTGATCAATAAAAATCATTGTATTGTGGGCTGGCAGGTATTTGATATGATGTAAAGATGATAGTGTAAAGAGTTTCTGGCATGAAACAAGTAGTGGTTGACCAGCCCTTATGTCAGCTCATCCGATGACTCGGATATTTTGGTTTTGTTTGTTTGCATGTTCCTTTGATTATATTCTTGATAATATTTGTTTTGACAATTAGAACAGCACATATAAAGTGCTGATCATTGTTCTGCCAAAGCTTCTCGAACATGCAAGATCTTATAACGAAAGCATTTCTATTTTTTGTCAAGCCTACAAATTATTACTAGATACTAATTTTAAATCGTTCGTATTGCTGCGAAAGAGTTCAGAACAACGAGTGAAGAATGTTCACCTCACGTAAGCCTTTTGGATACGTGTGCTTATAATGATTAACGACTAAGAATTTATTATGATTTTCAACATTCATAGTTATGGAGATCGCTATCCAAAGTCAGTTGGAGGTCGCCTGTTTGCAGTACTATGGATTTTACTGGGAATGTGTATCATATCTATCTTTACTGCGACGTTGACTTCCTCCATGACAACTCTTTCGTTGGAGGCTAAAGTCAAATTATCCGGAACAAAGGTAGGAAAATGGTAACATCCTTCCATCCTAAACTTCTAGAGAAAAGAAATGGCGGAAATGAGATCGATTCTTTCGTAAGGCTTTCATTATTCGACCTTGCGCAATTAATTCTGGGGACTAGGGAACTACAAACTGATTATTAAACATGTGTCACACAGATGACGAGAACTATATATTTTTTGAGTTATAGTTGTTCTGTGTCCTGTTCAACATGACGTCATTGCTGATAGTTGATCCGAGTGAACATGATGACTACTTAAGGGAAATTTCAAAGCCTACTATCAGACATGACAAAATATGTCTTTGAACCCAAAAGCGCTACACGTGAGTTTTGTGGGGAATTAATAAAATGTCTCTTGAAAATAACGAAGGGGCCTAGAGTGTAAGTAATACAGGGTTAAGTCTAATAAAAGGCCAAAAGTACAACAGTAATTGTCCACAGAGAAGCTTGAAGAGCAAACTTGGGACGAAAAACATCTTTAATGAGCAGTTTCATGGGGTTATCAAGGAGTAATCATCCCGAAATTGCGTAACGTTGGATTATATTTTAACAATTACCGTAGCTGCATGACCTCTTCATTGGCGTTTCTATTTAGAAGTTACTGTGATGCAGTTTTTATCTGTTAATGGCCACTTAAGATTTTTAAATTTAATTCAATGGTACGAATAACCGACTCTATACTAAACTTATTATTACAGATAAATGAGGTTAATTGATTCCTTCGTTCAAAAACCGCTATCATTCCCTCTGATCGAGCATGCTGACCACATGGCGGAAATTTCAAAGCAACGCAATACTTGTATGAATATTAATATTTCTTAAGCAATAAAAAATAATTTTTGCCAAATTCTTACAATTTCCTTTTTTTTTAATGGTCTCTTGTCATCAACCGACCAGGTAGTAGTTCTTGTTGGTTCCATTGAAATGGTAACGGGAATTCAACATCAGGCCAGTCTTACACGTAAGTACCTAATCGGTTACAACCTTTTTCTTTTTCTGTAACGTTGAATAACGAGTCGAATAATACAAAGGCGAGCTTTTAAACTGACCATGGGGCATTGACCTGATAAATAACTCATTTCTTCTTATTTCCTGGTTGATAATTATAGTTATTTTGTTTTCATAGGTGTGAGAACAGTTGGTGATATTTATGAACATTTGGAGAGTGGTAAATATGAAGGTGAATTGTAGCCTTACATTGATCTCGGATCGATTTTTTCAGCTTTTTTTACTACCATGTATACTTCTTGATATGATATTATCAAAGAGCACTTTGTACGTGAGAAAACAAAAAGTTTTTGTGTCCCGAGTTTGGGACGGAGGAAGAAAACTGAGCTTCTGGAGGATCGGAGGACTAAAAGAGTTTCCTTCCTATTTTTCAACACCTATTTTCGATGTAGTAACACAACAATATATTTCACGTGTCAAGTGATTTAAAGAAATTGCAGGAAAAGAAGCATGATAAATGCAGGCTGTGACGGGATTCGAACTCGCTGCAAATAAAGAAATTGCAGGAACTGTACTGACACCACTTCTCGCAGTTTCTTTAATCATAGCTCACCTCCTAGGATCATTTCTTTACCTACATACTGAAAGCAGGTCAAAATATTATTTAAATTGATAATGATAATGAATTATTCTGTGACAGGGGCTCTGATGGATAGTTACCTCTTAGCACATTACAAAAGAAACAATCCGCCAAGTACCCGGAAACTAAAGGTTCAAGAAGTTTTTCAACAGAAGTATTTGGAATACGGTGTACGCGTGAAAGATCCAAAGTTGGCCGAGTGTCTTCGCGAAAAGAGGTTCACTCAGGAAGCAGAATGGTATGAGCACGCAGAAATACTTCTACAGCAATCTCTATTGGTAAATATTGTTCAATAAACATATAAATGCAGACCCATTTATCATTTATCATGTTTTGGCAACGAAAGATGTGTGCCGACTTTTCCGTAGCTTTCGTTTATAGTGACTGTACCGGTTAATGCACCATGTAAGTTTGTAAGTTTCAATTCCCTGCATGGCCTGCGCAGTGAAGATGCTTTTTGTACTATAGGTTCATTTATAGATTTATTCTGTAAGCAAAACTAGTTCCTAAACATACTTTGTTTATTGTTATTTAAAAATTGATTAAAGTAGATAAATTCCCCGATGTTTCAAAAATTAGTTGCAGCTATTTCTCTATCGTAACAGACCTTTAGTTAATAATGACTATTATTAAATATGCAATTTTATAGGAAAGTTTATTAGTTGACGAAGGAATTCCGCATCAAATTACACGCGAAAACCGATATCGCACGAATCGCGAAGCGATGAGTGTGATATCGATTTTCGCGTGCAATTTAATGCGGAATTCCCACGTCAAGTGATGGATTTTACTTGAATCGCACATTTGAATAAAAACAAGAAAAAAAGAAAACAGCATTGCTTATTGATATTATGTATACATAGATGCGAAACAATATCACTTAGCCTTGTTTTCAACTCGCAATTCCACGCTAAGTACCTCGCTACGTTAACCAATCAGAATACGAGATTTTATTCAATGATGCGATTCTATTAAATTATTAAATTATTATTATATGCAAGATTCGTCCTATATCGTAACCATAATACTGTTAACTTCTTTACTTCTGAGGGTGAATTTGAAAACAAGAACGAGAACAATGTCAGCTTATTCGACCCTGACGGTGTCCTGTATTTTCCGTTTCTCTTTACATGCCTGGGAGTGGCTGCCCTGTTATTATTGACCGGTGGAGCCTGGGACTTGTGTCGCAAAATCAATCACCGATTAAAGAAAAAAGGTATGACTCTTTGCAATGAGCCCAGACAGTCTAAGTAAGCTTCATCAAAAAATATCATTCCGTCGTATGCAGTATCATTTTTATTATTTAAATATTTAAGCGATAAAACACATTTTTCCGGGCTCTATAATGTGATGAAGCCACGCGGGATGTTGAGAGAAGGTGAGGCCACGAACCGAAGGCAAGTGATTTCTGAGCTTTCCGGGTGTTCTCCCAACATCCCACGTGACTTTATCACGGCGGCCTTTATGCCGGGGGACGTTCCAAAAAAAATGCGCTCTATTGCTTTTATGACCTAACTAGTTACATGCGGGCTTTATAACGTGATAAGGCATCCACTTGGAAACTGAATCAGCAGACAATGCCTACTTTGCTGATTATTTTATAACAGATGTTAGGAGGATCATTCATTTTATTCTAAGAAATTTTAGGAATTTTTTCATTCAATATGAATTTGAATTTTTAAAGCAATCCCGTTCATTACCTACCAAAACCTTGTGTCACTGAGACTTATGATCCAAATAAATGCCTTCCATTAGAAGGTCTTAGAAACAAACAGCGAAAAAATTCGGAGAGAAAGTTTCTCGTAAAAAGGTAGTGCTTTAACCAGCACATCTATGCAATCCTACTTATTAGGCTTGACTAAACCTATACATGTATTTTATCTATACAGTGGAACCTCGATTTAACGAACCTCTATTTAACGAAGTCCTCGGTATAACGAACGATACTTCAATTTCAGCCCGGCTAAAGTTACAGTAAAATGTATGCCACAGAACTTCGATACAACGAACCCTGGATATAACGAACCAATTTCCCCAGACCCTTACCACTTCGTTAAATCAAGGTTCCACTATAAAGTTATTCTCATTAGCGACCTTCAAAAAACTTTACATTTAATCGGAACATAAAATTGATTCTTTTTAATGCACAGGATTGAAATGGATAAAACATTATATAAACACATGGCTATAGAAGTTGTTGTTAGCCGATCTCAGCTAACAACAGCCATTGCCTCCTACAGGACGAAAGGACAATTTTCATATTTCGTTGGCTAGAGCTAGTCTGATCACGGACTGCATAAACCAAGACAAGATGCATGATCTTGAGAAGAAGATTGAGGATCTAAATAAAACTTTCAAAAGTATCAAGAATGGAGCAATCGTCGTATCTCCTCGTTATAACAAGGAAGCGAATGAAGTAATATGACGTTTGATAACAAGCCTTCCATAGCAGAGTTTCATAGGAGGAGTATGGAAGATAACAATAGAACATAAAATTGATTGGCTCATCAAAATGCAGTAGAATGGAATCAAGTCTTAGAGAGTAATCATATTCATGAAAATCATGATATTACATGACCAAAAGAGCACTACTAGCATTTTCACTAAAATATTAACTAGCATATCAATTAAAAGAGCATTACTGTACGTCAATTAATGTTCCAACACAGGTAACTGATGTATCCATCCGTAATATCAAGTTTATTCAATGACCGTAACATTATCTGACGGTACTGCTAACAAGCGTGCCACATTTTGCGTGAGTTGCTCGCAAAGGTCCACGAGCGATGATGTTGTACTATCATGCAGTTCCGATTAGATTATGACTTGCTATTTCTTTCTTGTGGCAGATGATGAGGGCGGAACCTGAATCACTTATATAGAGATCGAGATTACATAAGACATAGACATTTATTTACTTCATTTATTTATTTCATTTATTTACATAGACATCGAGATTACATAATCTTATTATTCTAGTATAGATGTACTAGTCGTTCAAAACTTAACTTGAAGCAAGACAGGCTCGTGTCGATATTTAATATTGTGTTTTTTACACGCGCATACTCTGTCGGGGTACTCCCGCTATTCACTGTTAATCGTGGAATAGATTGTAAGTAGCATAGCCAATCAGATTGCAGTAGTTATGATAGAACGCCGGTAGATTTATGCTAAAAAATAAAAGGGTAAGAAGTAAAAGAAACCATTGCCAGGCAAAGTTGATTGTGTCATGACTCTTACATGAATGACGCTGAGAGGAAAAAAATACAAAAACAGTCAATGATGTAGACGTACGGAAAAAAACTTGTTAATTTATATATTAAGGAACTAAAACAAATTTCATTTACTTTCTGACAGCTGATAGGGCTTATGCTTTCTTCGTTTGTTTGTTTGCTTTACTCACTTGACTTGTGACATACTCACTCCTCATATAAACTGCTTCTTTTCATTCTGCTTGAGAATACAGTGAAAAAATAGTTGATAAATTTCGTACAAGTGCTTCACTACAGCTCAGTTGAGTTCATTGTAAAGTGAGTTGATGCACACGCTGGTACTAGCATGCTGCACACGGTAGTGCACATGTACTTGAGTGAGTTTTCAATTTTTTACTATTAGCTGTGGGAAGGCATTGACGGAAAAGCGTAGCGTACTTCCCTAGCAAATGACTGCGGAGCTTGTCGCGAACTCTAAAACAGCCCTACAGGATAACAAAATCTATTTGCGAACATGCGAGGTACCAATTCTATAAAAAAAAATAACAATGAAAAACAACAGATAAAAACAGTGAAACAGTTTAGCGGCACATTGACAACTATCTGCAAGTAAGTGGATATATATTTAAATAAATAGGATAAAAATCCAAAACTAGAGTATTTGTTTAACTCGAAGTTCGAGTCGATAAGGTTCTAAAATTTAACGCGGTAACTTTGGCGGTAGTCGTTTCAGACTTTAGCTCAGTGGGTGGTACACCTTTAAAAAAAACATCTGCCGAACATATTGGTAATAACGTTTCCCGCGGAGTGAATACACTTTAATAAACTTGTGTTGTGGCTGTGTTGCTCACTCAGACCAACTTTAAAAAACGCTTGCTCTACGTTTGTTACCAGTTGTCATAGCCTCGAGAAAAACAGGAAATTCTACAAACTCTAAAAACGGACGCTGCTGAACATTATAGGGAAAATCCAAAAAACCGGTTGGGAATTTTTATGTGGGGCAGGAATTTTGAACCAGAGCAGAAACTGAGTAAGTTTAAACACCTCTAATTCATTCATCTGTTCTATTAACATTTTGCGAATTCTTCAGCTGTTATGTACTATAAAAGAACTATAATTTCCGCCACAATAAATTTAGTGAGAAGACGAATTTTTATTCCGGACTCAACGAATTTTAAATAACATTTACTGCATTAACCAAAATATTATGGCAGACAGAAACGAACGAAACCTTAAGTCTCTCTCGCCTGGATGGATAGTTATTTCTCTCGTTCTCTTGATTTCGTGCAGAAAACTGAGAAAATCGAAAAGCAGTATAAACTTCATTAGCACATTTCACAAAATAGCCTTCTTGGCTTCGCGTTTTCGGCGAAACCTGTCATTGTGATACATGTAGTCCGTTATCCGCTTTAAAAACCATTAACTTCAGAGGAAGGATGGTTAACAGCCCTAAAATGTCTTCTTGTATCATTTGTAATTTTCACACAAAGCTAACGAGGAAAGAGGAGAACGGATGGAAAAAATAACCTTGAAGAGGAAAAGCTAAATAAAGTCTGTAATTCATGCCAACTGAAACTAGATCTTTGAGGAACGATAATTCAGTCGGCTCTCTTCAATTTCTCAGAATATGCCTTATCTTGTACTTTCAGTTTTTAGTGACTCAGGTGAGTTCGTTGATTTGATACGAGTCTTACTGCGGAAGCACCACGAAAGCCGTGTCCGTTGTGTTAATTAGCGCTTCATTATACACCACAGACAAATAGCTGTTTAATAAAATCCAAGCGGTGTAAACTGAAGTTAGTGTCTTCCATAGCCGTTTTTCATGGGCTTACATAGAGGACTCATCTGTCAAATGCAAAGATATCTCGACCTCTGTTAGTTAAGTTTAGCGAACGCCTCCCCCTTTGATCCAACATAAAGGCTGATCAAAAAGGGAGTTATAGGAAACTTTCTGGACCGTTTTCTTTTCCTGTCGGCGAGGTG
Organism: Stylophora pistillata; assembly: GCF_964205215.1. Lineage (NCBI taxonomy): Eukaryota > Metazoa > Cnidaria > Anthozoa > Scleractinia > Pocilloporidae > Stylophora > Stylophora pistillata. The sequence goes on along the minus strand of NC_142528.1, from coordinate 18,129,505 downwards.
AATGAGCTAAATTTGCGAAGGGACGCGTTTTTATATCTGCAAGCATTGACTCATTTGATGAGGTAAAAGTTTGAGAATATAATTGCAATGTATTGATTTTACTATTAGCTGGTTACGAATAGGGGAATAATTGAGAGAGCAACAAATAAATCTCGGTTTTTATGTACAAAACTAAACTAACAAGTCCTAATTCAACTAAAGGAGATGGTTTTACCGATAAAAAAAATTATTAATCAGTGCAACTGCGTTGTTCTTTCACTACTAGAGCAGTTTGTGAACACTTTTTTCCCCTTGATGTAAGAGTATCCTTCCTCGTTGTCAAATCTTCGTTAAGCCGATAATCTACACCTCAGTCTTTTCAATCTCTGTTTCTCAAAGAGAGCATTGAGCCAAAAAAACATTCACTTTCTTCAAGGTCAGTCACTTTGTTAAGGTTGGATACACTTTCATTTTTTTCTAAGAGGAAGCTTTCCCTGTACTGTATTATGCCTAAGCTTTTATGAATTTTGGAATCATTCAGTCTTACCCTTCATATAATGGTGTCGGTTTGTAAATCTTAACCTGTCAAAACACTCTCCCCATTCATGTCAGTATAGGGAACTAAGTAGCAGAGTAAAAGAACTAAAAAAATTTTTATCAGCACTGTATTTAATGGACGCCTTGTTTTTTATATCTATATCTTTCCGAAGTCTCATATTAGCTGCCTAACAAATCTTCACGACTCTTACTGAGTTAAGCTGCTCAGAAGGTTGATTATCGTTTCAGTTTTGTGGGGTTTGCATGCTTACTGCAACTCCAACGTGTAATTTAATTTAGTCAATTTTCACTGCATTAAGTTTTGCAGTGGGGAAGGACTTGAAAGGAACATAGGAACCATTCTTGCAAGTCCACCCTCCCACCCATCCCACCCCAGGGGAGGACATCCATCACACAGTAATCTCGTGTGTGGGAAATTAACGTCTCCTACCCCAACCCTGCAGGAGACGGGACGTCCATTTATTTGTCCCATCCGAGAAGACTAGAATATCTAACCATTTCTTGATGTTATAGAAAGGTAGCAAATTCTTCCCAATTATTTTAAGACCTTGAGTGTTGGTCCGGCCGGGGCTCGAACCCTCGACCTCCCGCACAACAGTCCAGCGCTCTATCCATTGAGTTAACCGGGAGGCGGTTGTGTTGGATGAAAGGAAAAATTGTGCTTCACAAATAATGTTCTTGTTTTGAAGTACGTACGTTCCTTTCCTGAAAAAGCTTCCACAGCTATATAGGATTCTTTCAACGCAAGAGCATGCACAGCCGAAGGACGGTTGGCAATCCATTAGCTTGAAGTTTAGGGAATGTAGCCACCGTGAGGCTAGGTTTTAGACTGGAATTTCTCCTAGAACTTACGGATATCATGTCGCACGGATATATCTATCGTTTCCTTAAGGTGGTGCATGTATGCATCCCTTCTAAAACCAAGATCAGTCCAGAAGAGTGTTTGTTGGTAGTACCTGCTAAAGATGAGGGAAGGACATAAGATATATAAATACACTTAATCACATCCATTTTGAAATCGCAAACTGCAATTGCTCAAACACAGAATTTTAGACAGCACAAATATCTTATTTTCGTTATTAAATCGGTGACAAAAGTAATTCTTCAATTTTTTATGAAAAAAATTAAAAAAAATTGAAAGGCAAAAGCTACAAATTTGCCACACAGTGGTTTCTTTGTCTTTCCTTTTTTTTTTCGCAATTGGAAGAAGCCTTGAAATCTGATTGGTTGCTATGTTTTTAGTGTTGGCTAAGAAAAAGATCTGATTTAAAGCAAAAACTATGTGCAATACGTCAATGGATCGCACATTTCGGAGCCAATCATATCGCAAGGATGACCAGTAATTTCAACATGGTTGTTAATCATATTGCAAGGACGACCAGTAATTTCAACATGGTTGCTGTGTAGAGTTCTGGCCACCACAATTTTTCATCGCTGTTGGGGTCCTATCATCCTGGGTCCATAACGATACAGTACTAGTTCAGGTTCCAACAACCTCTACAACGTTCACGGTCCACAACTCAAATGATACTCTATATCAGAGAAATCTGTTAGTCTTACTCAAAACAAATAATCACTGCTGTGGAAAGTGGTGCGCACACGTTCCATATAAACTGACGACCCTTTTGAATCAGACCATAAGCTCAAGAAATGATTATGATGTCGTGAGTGTACAGGGCTGCTTTGATTAAAATTTGACCCACAGACATGTGGTGCGAAATTTCTGTCGCCCACAACTTGTCGAAGAGATCTATCTCCTATTTGCACCATCTTATCTCTGTCTTCAGCACCGTTCAATCTGTAATATAAGTCAATTAAAAAGCAGGTGTTGCTAACCGCTGCTGGTATTATTGTGTATTTTGTATTAACGTAAGGTGTTATTTATTAATGGCCTCGTAGATTGTCGTCTGTGAAAGGGAAAATTTTCGTTTGTCCTCTGTTGCACACCTAGCCGGACGCCATCACTCTCGCATTTAATTGTTCCCAAGAATTTTTTTTACATCATTTTTCTTAAGTCGCCTACCCTACTTTTCATTGCTGTTTTCTCATTTTACTCAAGAAACTTTGCATACCGAAAAATGCCGCCGATTGCGATCACTTGTCAAAACATCAAGGTAAGTTTAAAGACTACCTTATACGTTTGAGTCGAAAATGTTTCTTAATGCATGGTTGAGCCGTTCGATGGTACCGTCCAAGTACAAATATTTTACTTTTATCACTGTCCCCACTGCTAAAATCCGCGAGATTAAACCGAGTATAGGCCTTCCTAAAGAAAAGCAGGGTGAAGGAAAATCATCCCATGGACTGAAAAATATATTTTTATATCATGATAATTCCCCATCCTTCATCGAATTTGAATACCCACGTTAATTTCTTTAGACCCACAACAAGATTTCTTTAAGAAGATAAGATTTTCTTCGTCGTAGTAATAATCTTTGTCTGAGCCAAAAACCTCTTGTTTTTCGTCAGTTGACTGAAAACGAATCGAATAATTTTACTTTTCTCGATAGCTTTGTCGCATTTCTATATTAGAAATGGGCTGATCAGTGTTAAAGAAGAGCAAAGCTCTTTCCTCTAATATTTCAATAATTAAACTCTTGTTTTCCTTGCTCAGTAATAGCTATTTCGAAAGAGTACTTAGCAGTTCATGTTGTTACCAACCATTGTTTGGGTTGAAGGTTTTCAATCGAGATACAAGTGTTTTGATTGGAGGAAATGTACCAATATATTACTTGCCATATGTAACTTATTTCACTGGAGAGAGATGTAACTGGAGCACAACACAAACACTACCGCAGTTCCTTTAGAACTTACCCTCTTTACTTATCCTACCTGAGAGGTTTCGGCATTAGCCGCCAGAGGAAACATCGCCTGGAAAGTGAGTAACAGACTGGGATTGACAAATCTAGCAAAGCACTTTTCATATTATTTTTAATAAGTTAACTGAAAATGATCTCTAATACTTTCGGCTTCTTTGTTCAACCGAAAGCATACTGATGCTACGAGTTACATTTTGATTTAAAGCAGGGGATGTGTTGGTGAAATAGGATCCCAGATCCGTGATCTAAGGATATTTTTGTTATTTCGATGATACCAGAAACTAAAACAAACCAAGTACCCATTAAAAAGCTTTGAATATGCAATCGGGCGGAACTCCGAAGCAGGAGTATATTTACTGTTTTCTTTTAACGATAACAGTAAATCTACAATTTATGCGCCTAGATTACTTTTCACAATTGTAGTATCCTACGAGAATATTGTTTTCTCCATCGATTTATTGATTTCATCTTCCAATTACAACAAAATTTATGTGGGGTTCTATTTCAGTTTTGGGAAGCATGTAGTCAACCAAATCAAACTTTTTTTCTTTCTCATTTTTCCCACAATCCCATCTCTCAGTTCACTTTATGCAACTCACTCACTATAAAAGGAAAATTTTCTTAAACCCTTGATTAAAATTACTTCTCGACATTTTTAATTTCTTTTATTTTCATTCCCTTGAGATCCCGAACACCGATAACACCCTTTGTTGTCCTTTTACCATTATGCGTCAACGTTGAAAACGAAAAAATCAGCTTCATTAATGCGACATCTTTAAAATAAACGGACTCGAGTTGATGGAACAACCGTTAGTTTCTCAGTGAAAACTTCTTCGGATTTATTCCGAAATCTCTGGTTTATTCGAGGAACGATGTGAGTCATACCGGAAATCTTCACGACAGATCAGTGTATTCAACACAGGCGAGGTGTAAAATTACTAGGTTTCAGATTAAAGTTCATGAAGTACTTCTTAAATAAGAACTGATTTAAGCAATAAAAACAGTGTGTTTATACTACAGCTTGAAATGATAAGTTTTATATCTTGAACAGCTACATGAAAGTAACATTTACAATCAAAGTTTTTTTCCTAAATGCCTTAAACACATTTGTTGTTTGGAACTACATCACTGCAAACCGTCGGTTGCATTTCTCACTCTATCGATATTTCTCGACAAGCAAGAACGAGTTTTTTTCCAAGGGAAAGGCACGAAATGCAGTGTTAATATAGCGCACTCCTATTGTATCAGTTCTGCAATGCAACTGTGATAATAATGGGTTGCTAGAGCTGTTTCACTTTATCAAATGTACTTCTTCTATGGGTTCTAGAACTTTCAACTGATAGGTCAGATTGTACTTCTCATTTCTGAGGAAAATCATATTCGGAATCAAGTATTTAGAGCATTAGGGTTAGGACATTTGATGGATTAAGGACTTATGACCCCTTTAAGGCCAATAAGCAATACATTAACTTGAAGTCGTTCTTAGACTGTCACAGAATCTGGAAAGTGGCGGAATCGAGTACTCAGACCTGAATCGATATAATTGATTTCATATCACCTTTTACGCTGATTCCCAAACAGATGCAAATATGGCTGATGAATCAGCCAAGTTTGCCATCAGCCAGTTCAATTAGTACACTGCATATCCCTTGAGGCCTTCATTCTTTTATCAATTTCGTGTTGGGGTTTAATCCAAACACGCGCGTGTCTTGATCATAGCTTACAACAGTGATTTCTTTTTACTAAAGAAATAAATCACAGCTGGTAGGTGTCATAGTGTCTACACATTTTGCTAAATTAAAACGCAATCAGTGTTCTCTCATTCAAATGAATTTAATGGACTGCATAATGTCGTTCTTCAAAGGATTTTATCAGTGATAAGCAGTACTATTATGCATCTTTATTCCACCTCAGTGTTGCTTCGTGAACAGACCGCTCCCCTGACAATCTACAGCTTGTAATTAAGAGATTGTCATAAATGGCCGCCAAAATACTGCAAGCAAAAGCAGGGGAGGTAATCAATTCTCAAGGCGCATTAAACGTAACATCGAGTCGTTAGTTGAGTTGATGACCGACGGAACCACTGGGATGCGGATAAGGGGAAGTTCGCCGTAACGCTTTGAACGATTTTCTTGTGGTGACTTTGCCGCAGCTTAATTTAAGCTCAGCGTTCAGATCGATATCATGAGTCATAAAGTTATAATTCGATCAATGACCAAAAAAATATGGACGTAACTATAAGCGACTTTATGCTATTCATTTCGTGATAAAATAAGTCACTAGGGGCTGGATGAGATCAATAATATCAAGGCGATTCTTCACAAGGGTAAAACACCTGCTGATAAAGCTTGTAGCTGTTCACTAAGAGTGGCAGTTTGTCCGCCAATATCGCCCAAGGCAGATATGATCAATAGCCTTTAAATCAAACTTGGTTTACACTGATCATACACTCTAAATGGACAATGGATTGATGTTTCCTTTATCAGGGAAGCGTCGGAGTATTTAAATATTTGGTTGCATGGAAATAAGATTTACTTTTGGAGGGAAGCTCAACAACTCAGTACCTTTTGTAAAGTTGAACACGATTCAACTGTTGGAGAATACAGGTGAGGAATTTCTTATTATCATTTTGCAAAATTACTTTGCCCTCACAGTGCTCTCGCTTGAGCATAAGCTAGGAATTGAGCCCGAATTTATTTTGTTTTATCCGTGAATGAAATAATTGTTGTAAGAGATGACTGTCCGCGACCACGAATGGTAAGAGTTAAACTGTCAATTATAACAAAGCGCTTAGCATCTGGATCACCTCAATCCTCAGGATTCGACCAGGCCTTGATACCCACTGGGAGAGTTAAGAGAAGTAAGTAAGTTTTCAAGACATCGCCACTTTCATCAACAACTGATAATAACCAGTTAATGTTAAAGTTGAGTTCATAGGTTTGTCGAAGTCTTCCGTTTGAATTGAACCCTTGCAATGAAATACATTAGTGATATTGGAGCTGAGGAGTCTTCAAATCAGATATATAATGCTTGATCAAAACTATCATCATCTGTTACAAATCTTCTTCGAAAGTCTGTTGCTTCTCAAAGCAACAACGACAAAAATACTTTCTTTCGGGAAAACTGTTTCAAACGAAAATTCGATGAAAGCAGTTCGCTAGCATGACCTGTACTTTCATTAGCAGATTCTGTGAAAAGATTGGGTAACCTATGGTTCAACTTCAATTTAATTTTTACGGATATCATGTTTTACTCAAAAAAAATTTCCGCTCTCGATTTCCTTTCACAAAAAGTAGACAAAGTGTTGTCAAAGATGCCGCCACTTATGATTGCGACTTTGATGTTAAGAGCGCGCTTCGAGCTTCAGGTGACATTTCCTGTCCAGTTGAAGATTACCACAGGATAATGGATTTTAAGCTGTCTCTCTGCTTTTTTTGCTGCTCTTGTCTGTAGTTAGTATTTGTTTCGAATCATATTAGGTCAATCTTGACAAAATATTTACGAAAATACTTTTAACATAGGATGATAACGAGATAAAGAGGCAGTTTTGCGAGGCTTTTAAAAGAATTTTGGTGACAAACTGCATCTTTGCATCTGAGAAGCAGCATTTTGGGGGAATGAAAGACGCACAGCTACTGAAGTAGTCAAATAAAAGTCGAAGTAACCATAATGTCTAATCAGAACATTAATAGCTATCAGAAGAAGTCATTGAGAGTTGAAACAATATATATACTTATAAAAGGCCTCAAGCATGTCAAGCGGAGTTAAAGGGTTGTGATTGGGTTGTAATTGAGAAGATCATGTCTTGAATTTGATTGGTCGAGAGCAGCGAAGTTCTTAGACCAATCATAAATCGGAATAAGACAAAGCAAATGAATGCGGGGTTATGCATAACACTCGGTAGAAAATTTCCCCAGCATGCTTTATCAGATTGTCTCGAGAGCTCGATGGGCGTAGCACTGAATTTATATGAAGTGCGGGTAAGTATTTTGTTTCTCCGAGGTCAAGTGTTAGGTGCATGACGCTATTAATCAACATAGCATTCTTTAATACTCAGAATAAATAAGGAGTCTGGTAAAAGATGACTCGAAGCAAAAGGGACTTATTTTCATAAGAACGAAAGAATAAAAAATCTTGTCACCGTTTTGGACAAAAAAGCTCTATTAGAAGTTGCATCACCTCTTGCTATAATCACTGGTACATTTGAAAAGACTAGGACTGTTAAAAAAATTGTACCGAGAAAATTCTTCGATGAATAGAAGGTAACCAGATAACGCTCTGAGTTTTGTAATTTCTTCCAGTCAATTAATTATTGGCGACTTTATAAAAGAACTATGTTTTGACAGGTGTTTTTGACAATTCGTCTATTACTTCAGTGACTTTTAGAAAAAATATACGACGTACCTCAATGAACATTTGACTTTTTTTTGCTCGGCTGTAAAGATTATTTTAAAAATATTTCGAGATGTTCAAGTTACATTTAGGAGCCTCTAAAATCTTAAATAAAATCGCAAGCATAATTTAGAGGCATTCAGCTGTCGTTTTTCATAACACGTCAATGAGATGTACATATCATAATTTCCAAAATTTAATTCAATGAGACAGCACCGGAGAAACTGTCCACCTAACCTTGTAAAAAACAAATCTGACAGAAGGGGGTAGGGGTCGTTCATCTGTACAGACGGGAACACCATCCGAGTGAAAATACTCTTAGAGGCTTGATGTGACGTTGGTCCTCTAGCCTTGCAGGTAAACATTCAGATACATTCTTTTACAAAAATTTCGTCGAGTCGACAAAAATTCGAGGCTGATGAGTTTGTAAATAGTGTATTTATAAAATGTTGGTATTCAGTGAGTGCCTGAAATTAGTAGCCCAATTATGCACAAATTCGAGCTTGTTTGTTCATCCTGAAACTAGCATTGCTTACGCAATGAATTTAATTTTTGTTTGTTTATCTCAAATGATTCGGCTGTTCCGAATGCAGATGCAGGACTATCGCAAATTTTGGCAGGTAAATGGTGTCTTATTGGCTCAAAAGCTGGATAGAGGAATCTTTCTGTACATTTTTGTTTTTTTTTCTTTAGTTCAACACTTAGACAGCAGGGTTGGTTTTCTATGTATTTTGTGACTCCTTTAACACGCGCTCATGACAATTACTTTAAAAACATATCTCTGTCTTCGATGACGAAGCTCAAAATTCAGCATCTTTCTTAACAGCTGCTTTCACTCAAGCGCTTTTGACATTACTTATCCCGAGTATGAAGGAAGTTTGTCACATAATGAACCTTTGATGAGCCTAACGCGCCAGCGAGTTCTGTCGGGTAGCTCAGTTGATACAACACCTAAAGGGGACTATGATTTATACTTGACTGCGGTTCGAATCCTCGCGAGGATTATCGTCTGTCCCAAACCGGTGACAGATCTTTTACGTCTTCATATAAATTGTAAACGGTGCTTTTGCAAGCTACTGGGCTAATTTCTATGGCTTGCATTATACCAGTCGTTTTCAAGTTGCACGTAAACATTTGCAGCATACATGTGTTTACGCGTCGCTGTCAAGATACAGGCAAGGCAGATTTCCTAATCCAAAAACACAGAAGAAAGAACGATCCATTCGAAGGCCCCCTTGCTAAACGCTACTCCAGTTGAAGAATTATTATCCTTGATAATCAATCAATGGATATCTTAATTTCAGTAAATGTTTATTTAAAAATACTGATGTTGATTTGTCTAGTCAGTAGAGAATACGTCGGTATTGTTTTTCTAAAGCGGGCATTTGTTTTTAATCATTTGAAGAACTTGTAGTTTTGCCTCTTTCCGTTAAGCAATGATTTTAAGGTTTGAAGAAGATGGGATATTTTATTCACGGTAAGGTCATTATCTCCAAGTGATTATCAGTCAAAAAGTTAGTAACTCGGAAAAAAATTGGATTCATTCCTTAAATGTTGATGCCATTTTAGCCAATAGTCTGCTGATACAAATGACAATTAACAATTTCAACCAGCTTTACCTAAAGTGAATAACACAGATGAGAAAACGAAAAACGCATTTTGTGACCACTTTACAACTGAAATGAATTTCTAATATGGCGAAGATGAATTTAAGAGCAGACTCTTTTGAATCTTGTTTGAGCTTGCATTAGCAGCACTTAAACGGGGTTCTAAACCAACAAATAAAGCGCAAGGTAAGGTAAATATTACTTTCTTTTAATACATGTGTGTTTACCCAGCAGTTATTAAAGTGCACTCCGTGTGTATACGCACGGGCAGTCCAAAGGTTACTCATTTGTAAAGCTAAAAACATTCGTCCTCGCTAACGCGCATGTGCAACCTAAATGAAGGTACGCCTCAAATTGAATTCGAAGCTAAATAAATCAATAGATCGCACTAGCGCCAAACACGAACTATGTGGGTTTTTCATAGCCACAATTTAAAGGTCAAGATTCGCTATTGTCAAAAATCTTTGTTTCCTTACTTTTTTTTGCTCTTTGGTTTATGACCTGAAAGAAAAATCATGTGAGGTCAACTTTTCCGGGAATAACATTTGATCGTCGCTTAATAGATATTATTTACCTCTGTAGTCTCTTCTAAATACTAGTTCCTCGATTTTTAATTGAGTTTTGTCAATATGGAAATCTGTGATTGAAATTAGCTACCGCAAACAAAAAACCGCGCAGTCCATGCTGCTGAGAGTCTCGCAAATTTCTTTGCAATCTCAACCTGGGTCGCCGCGTGATTTCAAAGCGTTGTCGAAAAGTTGTGGCACAAACTGAATGCCCACTTCCTTTTAAACCTCCTTCTGAAGCAAAAACGTGTTTCAAAGTTATCCTACGTTGTCGATGTTTTTGTTGATTGGATGTGTTAATATCGAATAAGATTTACTCTTTAATGTTTGTTAACGCCACAAATGAAAGTAATTCTAGATCTGGCACGCGGAGTGCAGCCCGCAGAGTAATGTCGCGACCAGCTTAAATAAAGTGTTGACATTTATTTTGATCTATTTTCAACGTAAACCTCTTCTCTCAAAAGTAATCCGATCTAACCACTCAAACCAATTTAACTTTAAATACTTTAGTGGCAAATATACGAATTTTCTATCACGGGCGCGTCAAAAAAATGTATTTTATTACAATTTTTGACGAAAAGTTTAAATTACATCCGGCCTCCTTACGGTGTCTTCACGAGATCACATGGAAACTGTCTATGATTCTTTTCCCCGAGTACATAAAAGAAGAACTTTGTCAACCTCATTACAGGACTGTTTACTTTGGTGTAATTACCGACTTTCGGTTTTTTTCCATGGAAGAAATAAGGCCAATAGAGTAAATAAGGAAGACAAACACAAAACAGATTGATCGCTTTAAGAACCTGCTAACACAAAAGCTTTCAAAATGATTTCCAGCCAGTGTTTGCGGATCATTTTGTTCCATAAAATCAGATGTTAATTTTCCAGTGATGTGTGTCATTGAAACCCTACTAGGGAAATACACTAAGTAACAAATCGTTTTCCAGCAGAGGGTGAGTGGTTTTAGAACAGAGCTTGTGTTCGTTTTGATTCCTAGGGATACTACCAATATGATTCATGAAGTTCACCTTTGATACACCAATCGGGTCCAAAGCGACTTAACTATTTGTTTTCCTTCAAAGGAAAACTAGCTTTCATCTCATTATCTAACATTACCGGAAAAATTACCACGAGTTCAATTTGCGCATATTATGTGTTGCTGCCAGTAACCATAAAATACTGTGGCTAATAGTTTTTAGGCCTTTGTAAATTAAAAAAAACATCCTTGTGTTTCAGAAACGGAAGGTTTAGATTAAAGAAGAGAAAAGAGAGTTAAGCCCGCATACTTAATCTCCACAGATAAAACGCTTTTAATAAAATACAGGTAGAAAACCAAATTTTATTGAAAAGTTGCTGATAAGTGACAAAAAACGACATCCATTATATTTCTGGGCTGGTTGTTACTCATAACAGGCTTCTCAACCCATAACTGAACTGAATATCAGCAACTTTGCTTGGAAGATTCCAAATACTAAGATAAGAAAGATCTGAACTCGTTGAAATACAGTATTTGTCATCAGAAGACTGGATGACAAATAATTGAAAATCAAAAACAAAAATTTGTTAAATATTCATGCTCTTGACACTTAAAGACATATAATAGACAAGAGAATCCATTTTAATCATTGTGAACACACTTACCTGGTGCAGTCAAACAGAACAGAGCATCACTGAACAACTATGGAAGGTTACTTCATTGAATCGCAGAAAAAAGAAGGCAGCGGCTTATAGACTTGGGTGAGTCACTAAAATGATAGTTCGTTGTCGTCTAGAGTTAAAAATGATCGCGATTTCTAAATTTCGCGGTACTTGTAGATGAATCAGTCTTGGCGCCAAAAAGTAAAAGACATTATCAGGAGGAAAGCGATCGAGTGAAATTGATCAGCCGAACGAGAAATGAATGATATGAGACAATATCTCGATAACTAAACAAGCTGTAATTTCTTCGTAAACACTCTCCAATGTAACTTATCTTTATTCATGTTTATCTTGCTCCCAGTACATGCCACGAAAACGGTTTTTCCAGCAGGTTTCGCATATTTCATAACAAATGAAACGCGAAATGCATGTATCCAAACCGCAAAGGTAAAAACAACCCGACTGTTGAGTAGATTAGTTTTAATAGTTTCCTCTGGTTAAGAACCACTAAATGTGTAGTGATATTCGGTAGATCAGTCATTTTATTTCACTTACAGTTTTGTCACTTGGGGACAATACCGAAATTTAACGAGCCGAAGTTTTCACCCGCTTAGAGCCACTTAAGTACAATATATAGCCGCGGGCCCTCAACATCTTCATTATTAATAAAGATCTTGGTTGAAACCATTTAAGTTTGCTATATAACCATAGTCAATTCGCTCTTAAAATAGAAAGTCAACAAATAACTCGAAAAAATACCACCCTGGAAAAATTACATGACAGTAATCCCTCACTGACTATGAATGTGCTGAAGATTTGCATAATGACGAGAATATTTGATCCTGTTAAAAATACATTTTGTTTACTTCTAGAAAGCGTCTCAGAAAATATTAGATCGATAAGGTGATAGCAATTGAACATTGTCGAATGATAAAATTTTTTTTTAATTTATCATTTTTTTATAAATGCGATGAAGTAACCCTATTCATAGGTATCAATTTAGGCATTTTCAGAAACAATATGCGAAATCTCCTCAGTTTTGATATTGATCTCATTTTCGATGGAAACTGCGTAGAAAATTTTCTAAACGCGGGCGACGCCTACCGAATGAATAACTTTGACATGCTTTGTAGTGATGATTAACGTCAACGAGTCAAGACACGTCTATAAAGAGCCTAACTGATGTTCCCAGGGCATTCCAATTTCCAGTGCATTTTTACATTTATTATTGAACATCTAAAATCTTTTTTCAAGCTGAGTAATTAGTCACCTGCTCTCGTATGGCAGGACATGCCGGAAAATGGAAATCGTGATAATAATTAAACATCCGAGCTGTCCCCCGCTGCCAATCCAAGGGAAACTGAAACTGGAAAAGTTTTTTTCTTTTCTTTCTCTGAAAATCTACAATGATGGCAAGACAAAACCGTGACCAATGCACTAAGAAAACAGGTTTTTAGGAATTTTTAGTTTTTATTGTTATGAATAATTTTTCTGTTTCGTTTTATCGCAGTTTTTCCTCAGAGAAGTTAGAAACAAATGCCACTCTGACTTTTCGAAGAATACGAAGGGTTAAATGTTTTCAAGGGTTCATCGAATGTGCATTAATCTGAATAACGAAAAAGGTTTATGCCATAAAACCATGAATTGGAGAGAAGTGCAGCATAAAAAAAAGCGTTTATTTTGCAAACGTACCAGCCATTGTGGGATCGAGGTAGCCTGACCTATTTAATTACCAAATTCAAATTCAAATTTTTTTTTCTGTGTGGGATAAACTGCAGTGTCTCTTTTATTGCGGCGTTTGTCATACTTTTCAGTATCTAATGAAATTACTGTGATTATTATAATTTTTTTGTTGTTAACGAATGGAATCTAGGACTATTCCTGCTCGATTGAAATACAAATATTTGCCAACGGTCAAGCGGTTGAAATGCAATATATGGCTCGTACGTAGTAACCACCCAACTTAAACTGAGAAATCTCATCTAAATTTCCTAGATTTGGACGTAAATTGAAAATGTATCAAATATGGGTAAAAAGGTGGACAGGAAAACATATCATTTAATCGACGATGTTGACAGTTCATTATCAAAATGAAGGACTGAAAAATGGAACTTGCATACTGCCACATGGTTTGCGGTTGGATTCGTGTAGTGCAAGATTCTTCTAATCCACGCTGACTTTAAGGAGGATCTGAAAAAAAAATTTTTTCCAAGTTTTGCCGTTGTAAAAGCCAGTGGTGTAAGGCAAATAGGCCACTGTAATTGACTAAGTTATTAGATATCCCGTAGACAGGATGGCGTCTAGAACCTTTCAGAAGCGAGTGATTTGAAAAATTACTCCGAAGATGCGGAAGGATATGAGGCTATTTCGTTTTGTTTTAAAAATGTTTATCTTTCACCAAAAAGGCAACCATCGGGACCTTTATCAGAAGTCTGTAATGCTGTTTAGAGAGAAAATTCACGTCGGAGTAAGTGCATGTCTGCTTTATCTCCAACATTCTTCAAGGAGGGCGATATAAATAGCTCAGTTCCAGTCACTTGGGATGTAAGTTCTAAGTTTACAAAGGATTCATCATAGACCCCTTTGTTGCCCTTAGACGCCGCAATTTAAAGTTGATGAAAATTCTTGATCTACAGATAACTTTGGAATAATGAAGGAAACAAGGTAACATTGTAAAATAATCAAATACTGAGAGAAAACAAATCCGATGAACTCCGTTTATCCTGCCAACGGGGTTCTAACGTTTTATAAAAGAAGAAAAAGTATCCCATTTGTCCCTCTCTTTAGACTGGACATTGAAATATCAATATGACGTCAATTGCAGTATCAAAAATTACATGGAGAAAAAAGATAAATCAAACAGGACAAAATACTCTTTTTAATAGGGATAACCCAATTGTAGACACAACAAAATATTTCTGTTATGCAAAAAGTATTTAGATATGGAGTGACCCTTGAGGAATATTGTCAGCCTCGATTACGTTTTTCACATAGTGCAATGCGAGAAGCGTTTTACTTTCACAAAGTGGTTACTTTCAACCAAGATTAGTTCCAAAAATCTCTTTTTGTTTGTTCCTTGGTCTGTCAGATCTTTTGTATATATAATTTAACACGTTTTTTAAAACATAGAATTTCCAGTGCATTCCCCGCGGCTATATTACCGATTTCGGACCCGGAAAACATGTTATTACAGTCTCTAGAAGAAAATAACTGATTGATCCCTTAAAAGGCAAATAATAGGTTCGAAACTGTATGATATTATTTCTTAATTGACATCAGTCATGCATAATCCTGACGCAAGGTTCATCACTTCCCCGCTGGGTTGAAGGCGTTTTAAAAGCTTCATCTTCCAGTAAACATCCTCAGAAGCAGTGAAAAGTATTTTCTACTGGCTGATAAACAGAGCGGTGAATGTATTGCAAGCGTAAGTCCTTTTAAAAGACTTGTTTGACAGACGTTGTAGTGCAATACTACAGAGGACAAGTTACTTTTTCATTGGAATACTGTAAGTAGAGTTTTGCCGAGGAAAGTAGACACGTCAAAAAGTTGATATCAATAACAAATGCCAGTAAGGTTTTGTATACTGATTGCCACATGTTTATGAAATTAGCTGCATGTTCTAGAATTTATGAAACCGCAAAACTGTAAATTCACTTTTGTATAAGGCCGACTCTGATCCGTGTAGTTGAGCTGGTGTTTTAACCAAGGTTCTTTAGTTGGTGATTATGGCTTGAGGAGATATTTTAAGTCTTGAAGTTATTTGCAAGGTGAAATGTTGAGCTTCTCGAAAGTATGTTACAAACATAATTCACGGAATATTTAAAAGGATAAGAATCCTTAACGAAACTAAGGCCAGTCGCACCATTTCGCCATACTGTTTGGGAAATTACACCCAATCCGTCTTAAAGTTTTCATAGCATAAAGCCATTCACCAGATTTAGGCTAC